>NW_010294822.1:0-23864 GCF_000700745.2 Antrostomus carolinensis
TTTATTTTTTTGGTGGGAGGGAAGAACCTGAATGCTTTCTTCTCGTCCTTTTAAGAGGCTTGGTGTAGGAGATAATGTGTCAGGGAAAGGGTGTCCTATGCTGAGCATAAGCACTGGCTGACATAAATGTCCAACTCTGTCCTGTTGAGCCATCAGACTTTCTCTGGCATAACACATGCCTCATGCTGCGGTCATTCAAGGTGGTCAAGAAACTCTGATCTTTGGAATGAAATGAAGCAGCCCATATTCTTACAATGTGTTTTTTACCGATTCCAAAGAAATGTAACAACAGTTGTTCAATATGAACACTGTAATAAATACAGCTGTATCGCTCACTGCTGCTGAAATTGCAACTGTCAACCATTTTTCTAGTCTGAGCCTTTTCACACTGTGGTGGGGAGCACCAGACTGTGGTAGCTGATGCTACAAGCCTTTACTGTGTGAAGTAAAAAAAAATAATCCAGAAATTAAGCTAATGCAATAGTTTTGGACCATGATTCAGCACGTGTTTGAACACCCAGCTTTGAAATCATTCAGATATTTAAATATTTTCCTAGGGACCTAATTTTTAGGCCAGAGGCAGCAGTTTCCCTACAGAGGAGGCCCAGAAGGACACGGTAAGCCGTAAGTGATGGCATCGAGGCTGTTAGGATGATGGATACTGTCTCTGAGTCGTAACATGTGTCTGTTCCTTGCAGAGGATGTCTGTCTGGTATGGCTCGCAGAGAAACAGTTTAAGTAGGGGTTGCTCTGGTTCAGTCTAACAGAGTATGATGCAAGTTCACCTCTTTGGCTGGCTTTTTAAGCCTCCATTTTTAAATTGCATACACATTTTTTTTACATGAATAAAATATATGAGAAAGGGTTTTGTTGTTTGTTTTTTTTTTTGGTGCCTGTCAGCAGGGAATATGCAGCTTACTAAGCTTTCTTGAGTATAATTTAAAATGGAGAAAATGCTTCCATATAAACTAAGATTATCTCATCACAATATTTTTATGATTGTTAATTAAAATATGAGGAAATCCTTTAGAGCAGATTTGCAGTTTTGAGACTTTTATGAGACTTAACATAGGAGATCTATTTTTATAGTTATGCCTTCTTATTAGTTTTGAGATTAGGATGTGTTTAAATGCATGGCTGTCAAATCCAGTGATGATTACTTTTTTGTTTTGCAATGTAGACTAATTCAGTTATGGTCCCATTCATGTGTTGTTTGTGTCCCACTTTTCAACAAGATATTGTACTGCTTTATTGTTATTTCTATTTAAAGTAAACTCCCAGAATAGTTTTCATCTGAGCTTGTATTTTTTTTTTTTTCAATATTAACTTTGTGAAGCGTATTTTGTTACATGATTGTGAGTAACGACCATTTAGGTTTTTCTAACTGCTGGAAATCCATTTTCGTTAGACTGGAAGACTGTAAAATTTAAGTGAAGGAAAGGTCACCACAACTAGCTATGAGAGACTTAAATCATTAAAAAAAAGTGTCTTGACATAAGTGGAAACCTGTAAAATCTTGTCTCACAGTGCATAAAATTGTGATAGGAAGCAGGACCTATAGAAGCTTACCGGGAAAAGGTGGGAGTTATTAAACACCAGTGTGTGCCCTGTTTTCTTTGCAATGGGCAGGCACGTCAGTAGAGGATTGATTTTTAGGCATAGTGCTTTCTCTTTGAACTTGTGCTCAGGCTGAAGAAGGAATTGGAGTGAAGATCTGCATGGGGTTAAACAAATATTTCTTTGTCTTGTTCTAGCTATGCCTATAATAGCATGACAATGTGAATCTTTTAATCACAAGCTCATCTGTCATATCAAACACCACCTTGGAGTTGTTTGATTACAGAATGTCCCAGTGTAAGAATAATTAAGGCATGGTGAGAAGTGATCAGCTGTAAATTGTGAAGGAAATCAAGAGTCCATCAGAAGTGAATGTGATGAGGATTCAAAGACCTTTGCTTTGACCTATTTGTGTGAGTGACCATGTGGAGAACCTGGTGCTCTCAGCCAGCAGGAGCCTAAAGGAGAAAAGGATGCTCTTTTCTTCTCCCAGTGGGTCATTCAACACAAGGTTTGGGGTTTTTTTGTGAGGATCTAGGGAGGAAACACATCAGATAAAGTATCAGGTAGAATAATCAGGGTGAATTATCTTATAGATTTTAAAGGGAGTATTTTATTAGAGAATTACGTGGCTCAAGACTATAATGTGTTTCCCTGGTGTTTCTATACTTGTCCAGGCACTAGCATGGATGGGACGTAAGCAGACTGCACTGTCAAAAGGAAAGCAAGGGTGAGGAGGAAGAAGAGAGAGTTTTTTGCAATGCTGGCAGGAATACGCATGCTGATACAAGCTGTGTTTATTTTGGCAAACTATTCTGATAACAGCTAATTAATCAGAATTTGTCTACCAAACTATATCTTGGAGGTTGCAATCCTTTTGCAGGTGTTGAAGGGGAAATAAGAATGGGTGGGGTCTCACTGTTGCTAATATTTAATAGAGGAAATGTGTTAAAGGAGTTGTGGCTTTTATTTTTCCATAAGCATATAGAGAAAAATGAGAACAGAAGTTGAAACAAGAAGAAATGAGAAGGGAAAGCAGAAAACTTCTAAGGGAATAAGTGTGAGAAATAAAGGCTGGAGTGTTTTTTTGTGTGTCTTCTGAGAGAAAGTCATTGAAAGGTGGTGGGGAGGTGGACATCTATCTGTATCTTCAGAGCTGTGGAAGTAGCATGCTCATTCCTTCTTGGTCCTGCCAGAGCTCTGTGTGCTCTCTCTGGTGGTGGTGCCAGGAGAAGACAGGATTATGAGGTTTGCCAGATTTCTGTGACAGATCTAATAATTGCTCCTGACTTGTAGATTCCCTCCCAGAAAAGTAGTTCCTTTAATTTTCATTCTTGCACTGAGGAAATTGGTAGTTTTGCTTTCAGTAGTCAAAAGAAGGTTATAGCCTTCCTGAAGGGACTTTCCCATCTCTTGTAGAGCCTTTGCCTGCAAAGTTATTTTGGTTGTGTGCCTGTTTGTACAGATTTGTGACTTCTGAAGTCATGTTTTATCTTAGACCAAGTAACTCACTCTGGAATTTTCCCCTCATACCCATCCTTCAGAGGCTGCTGGTGTAAACTAGTCATGCAGCTTGGTATTGCATGTCCCATATGGAAAGCACTCAGTTATTTAGAAAGGTGTGTGTAGGGGTTCCTGGCAGATTTTGGGGAAGGAAGGGGGAGCAGTATAGGGTTTTTTTCTTTTCAGTTTTCATTTAAGAAAAATAGTGTTATACACTAAGGCTTGTTCTTCTATCTACCTGGTATTAAAACTAGGTAAGAGTAACTTCTGATAACCTTGTATCTCACTTTGTCATTTACCCAGTAATAACACCAAATACACTGAAATAGTCAATTATCATTTTTTTGTGGCAATTTTATTTCAGTCTTCAGTCATAGAGGGAAAGTAGGCAGTGAAACAGATGAACTGTTAGATAACGTATCAATGTTTCACATACATACTTTCATATTAGTGCAATTGGATATGTACTGAAAGTGAGAATCAATTATAGAGCTGCTGCTTATCTGGAGTTAGCAAATGGTAAATGCAGTTTCATTTTTATAATCAATTACCTAGCCCTGGAACTTGTTAGCAAAGGTTAGAAGCTGTAATAATTTTCAGTAAATGCCTACATGTTATCTGAGAGCATTTCTACACATTGTGTTTTAGGGAGAGGAGGGAGAAATGTTTCTTCTTCCCTGAAGTCTTTTAAACTGGCTTGTGAAAGGTGAGGATGAAGTCCTTCAATTTCTGAGCACAGTTTGCATTCATCCCATGACAGATGATAGCATATACTTTCTCATTAGTCAAACACTTTTTGTTTTCAGTTTTAAGCATAGACTGCTTTACTTTCAGCTTCTTGAGTTTAAAGGAGACTTTCATCTGTGCATGATTATTTTATCCACATCATTGGTCAGAATTTACAGATAAGGAGGGATAGTAACAAAGGATAACTCTTTTTCTTTCTTTTTTTTTTTTTTTTTAATTTCTGTTTTCCTCTGACTTTCTCAACAAGAATCCAAAATTCTTTGAGTGCAGAAGCTATTTGTTGCTGGTGACAGGTTATGAGTGCATTGTGCCAGAAAATTACCAATCTTCCAGTCCTACTAGCCCGTTCAAGACTGCGTTCGCTGTTCATACACAAGCTTTCATGTTCCTATTCCTGAAGTACCTTCTTATCACACACTCCTTTATTTTTGTTCAAATGTTCTAGCATTGTTGTTTGCTTATTGACTCTCTTCTATGATTGTATTTCTGGAGGCTTCTTCAGGCTTTGTTTCTGTTGCTTTTCTGCTGGATGGCAGCATAACCTGTCAGAGTTGCACACCTCTGCTTAACTTTTGTCACTGAGGTATTTTTAAAAGGAGATCTTGTGTGCAATTTAGTCCTCAGTTCTTTAAAGTTTCTAATATCTGAAACTGCAGCTATCAGAAATGATTGGATCAAGTTGTTCTGCTAGCCGGACTAAAAAGGCAGGCAAAATTTACCAGTAGGACATTTAGTTTATTTTTATTTCTTAGTTACTTTTCTTAAGGGAAAATTAACTTTTTGTGAAATTGATGATCTTGTGCCTCTTTATTTTAATTTTTATTTATTTCTCCATCAGCACTGTAAACTCTATTGAAACTGCTTACTTGTCTGTTGAGTTTTTGCTCAGTTTTAATGAAGAAAAAAACCTCTTGCTCTACTTTATAATTATTTACCATAACTATTTGTTATTTCTTGTTCAAGACTAGCTTTTGTAGACCACTTAGTTTCAGAATCACAGTGTATTTTGGCCTCATGTTTTTCAAAGAGCCTTTTACTGGCACTAGTCAGGCTCTCACTAACTGCATTTTCTGTCTCGGTATGATCATATATATTTTTTTTAACTGACATTAAAGTGGCCTGACTGCTCCTCTGTTTTTCAAGCTGATGGGTAACATTTATTTAAATTCCTGTGGCAATGATCAGTCTTTCTAAGCTTGTAGACTGTTGTCTTTTGCTTCCCAGGCCCTCTCTGGGAAACTTGACTACCAGCTGCAGATTGCGGCAGCAATAAGAACGGAAGCATTTTCTAGGTACACTTGGTATCTTTATTTAACCAGAAATCTTTATTTAACTGGAAGCAATGCTAAGAATAGCAACCTCTGCTAGCCTGGCTGGCTCGATTCTCATTCAGGTTTCAATATCTATATTTAGCTCGGCTCTTTTTCTCTGTTCTCCAAGATCACGCAAGTCTTCTCAAGTTGCCCCAACTCTCTGCACGAATTACAGCAGGGAATACAGATCACATTTATGGTTTAACAAACTCTTTAGTGAACAGGGGATAACAGGGTAGAGCAGGTTTCTTCTGGCAGTGTTTTTCTGGGGTGGTAAGTTCTACCTGGAGCTGTGTAAGGACGCTGGAACGAGCACAGCATTTGGTGTAGTGAGGTGGTAGCTGTGTGAGCGTAAGTCCGTGCTCGGAGTTAGTTAATAGAGGTGCTGCACAGCTGCGTTGTCAGTGAAGTAGTGATTTCCTTCTAGTTCTGTTGCTGCCTTGTTGAATATCAGCTCAGAGGTGCCTGAGCTATCCAGAAGTGGTCAGAGATCTATAAGACTCAGTCCTGTGTGGACAGGAGGAGGAGGACATGAGTCAGCTCTGCCCTTTATAGACATGAGAGGAGGCTTTTGGATTTTACAGCAGTTCAGCACCACCACCTCCTCCTTGTCCTGGCCAGGTGGGGTTGTCCCAGTAGCAAATGCTGCTGCACCTGAAGCAATGCTGCTACAAGGTGGGCTGAGGGAACAGCAACTGGCTTGCTTGCTTCTGGCCAGGTAGAAAACTTGATGGAAGTCTTTCATGCTGTCATCTAAAATGGCAGAATGAAAGAAATTAAGGAGCCCTTGAAGGACTCTTGTGTTACTGGATGAAAGGACAAATTGGATGGAGATGGAAAAGCTAAGTGAAAGGTGAAGGAAAGGAAGAGCAGAGGGAATGAGGATTGTTGTAGAACTCTTTTTCATAAATAATAAAAAAAAAATTAAAAAGTATCTTACTGGTATTAGGCAATAAAGGCCAGAAATTGTTTCTTTCTTTTCTAGTTTTTATTTTGCACAGCTTATAAAAATGATATAGCTGTACTTCATTTATGTCTATCAATAATTGAGTCTGTAATTAAGGCTTTTATTACCAATAAACCCTTGTGATTCTGTGTGGCGTGAATATTATTAAAGCCCATTTTTCATTATAAATTTCTCCTGATGATCAGCTATGAAAGGTGTTTTTTTTTTTTTACTTTAAAAATCAATGACATAAAACATTTTGTTGGCAATTATTTTTTTTTTTCAGAATACAGAGTAGAAGAGAGCAATACAACAGAGATGATGATCCAAACACTTTGCCATTGCATTTTTTTAATCTCACTAGGGAAACATAGAAAATTTTTTAAACCTTTAATGGGGGGTTAGACATGCTGACTGAATGTGTTTTAAACTCTCTAATGTTATCACATGCAAATTCTTTGTTTTGCTTTATTCCTCAAAAGCTGTGCAAGTTCAAATGCAAGGAAAGCAAACTCTTACTAGAGAATTTCATAAACTGATGCCTACATATTGACACGTAATTTTGCAGATGCCTCTTTTTCCTGCCCTCCCTTTGGGATGCAGGATAACTTGTATGGGGAGGAGTGATGAAAGTTGCTTTACAAACAACTAAATGACCAACTAAACTGCTTGGGTAGGCAATCATGCACCTTAAAAGGACAATCCAATAAAAACCTCCAGTTACCGATTTATTTGTTTTTCCAAACTTTCCATATCTTCTGACATTAATGTTCTAAAAGGCATTAAAATATGTACCTTTTTTTTTTTTTTGAGTATTGTCTCTTCTCATACTCTTCATTTTCTCCATAGGTTTATGAAATAGGCACAGATATACCTACCTTTTTCAGAATATTAAAAACAAAGAAACTAAGTGGTTTGCAAGAAAAATGTGGTTATGGTCTAATGTTGACAGTTTGACTCAAAATAATTTCCAGATCATTGCCATTACAATAAATTTGGAATAGATATAAAGAAAGAAGATGCAATTGGAAGAAAAATAATCTTGGTAGGGGAAGGAAACCTATTTTACACTTAAAAGCCCCAATATATTATAAATAAGCATAATGGAAATACAGATATTATATTAATCATTTAAATTTTTATTCAGTGGAAGGTCACTTTTTGAGTTATGGTGAAGTAGTTTTGATAGCACTGTAGTAAAAAAAGTTGTAACTTGCAGAAAAAATAGTACTAAGTTGTACCATAGAGTTTTATCCTCTAATCTCTGTGTTACTGTTGAACTTTCAGATTAATTTGCTTAATTTGTGCGTGAATGTTTTCATAGCATAGCAAAGTCAGAATGACAGGTGGAAAAACCTACATGCTTAAACTCAAGAGCTCTACCAGCCAAAGCGTTTGGTGTGGATGCAGTTGTGAAAGGGTTTTGCTGGCGTTATACCTAGTACCATTTCAAACTTGGGATAAAACTGTCTCCAGTGGGGAGGATTTGCTACGGCCATGCTCACAGTCTCTGATCTGGACTGGATGTAATAAGATTTGCGACGTTCTCTTCTGTGGTTGACTTTAGACATTGGAGTGTGTAGGGGCAGAGCTGTGCTGCTCCCTTCCTGCTGCAACCTTCCCCCAGATATAGCCATGCTTCCTCCTTCAGGGATTATTTCTATTACCATGCATCAGGGTCAGACCAAAAAGTACAATGGCTTCAACATTTGAAACCACAATCAGCAGTTATAAAGGACTACCATTGACTCAGTGGTCAAAAGAAAGTGGCTATAGCCTGATGGGATGACAGCCAGGCTATAGCTTGCAGAGCTGTAGGATGGTATTGCAGATGGGAGCTGTTCTTAGCTGTTTCATAGTCTTCCTTGGACAAAAAAAGCCAGGTCTGTGGCGTTGCACACTGCATCATGATTGACTGAAAGTCTAATCTGTCAGTTGTCCTTTTGTCTTGATGTGAGAGGGCATGAAGGGGTCCTAGTCCTCTCAAGCAAGTGGAACAGTCGTTTCCTTGTCTGGAGAGCATCTCTGCGAATGAGAGTAGGGGTTTGTTAACTTGGCCTTCGCCTGCAGTTACGGATGGCTTGTTTTTAGAATAACCATGTTCCTTCTCCTGTAGGATCCTCTTTGGAATTCTTAGTTGATGGTGATCAGACAAAAATAGTAAGGCACAGTGACAAAATGCTTGGACAGCTCTGCTCTGTCAGCTCAAAGAGCTGGAAGATTATGTCCATGGTCATACTAAAGGGATTGCGCAAGCCATGGAAAGACAAGCTTAAATTCTGTTTCATTTGTCAGTGGAGATTCTCAAAGATCTTTGCAAGTGCCATGTTTGTGATAGGCCTCTCGGGAATAACTCGTCAAGTAAACTTTTCATTTCTGGGTAAATAGTGAAAAAGCTGCTTTATCTTCGGAGTTTTAGATGTTGCACCTCTGTTTTTACTTAAAAGAGAACACAGAGTCAAAACCTACTTTTGATCAAATCAGAAGCCACTTGTGGATGGTTTCTTTTTGATTTATCTGTATAGGAGTAGTGTCAGCAATACCTGTAGATGTGTAATACATATCTATTGCAAGAAAATTACTGGAGGAGAAGAAATTTAGTTTTATTTAGAGGCTTTTTCCTTCTAAGAATAATGTACCTAAATGCCTGGGGAGGGAGGCAGGGCAATTAAGTTCGTTAATTTTGCTGTTACCTGCTGTTGTCCAATGGGTAGTTTTGTGTGGGATAAAAATATGTTGGAGCAGGTTTTTTGCATGTGCTAATAGCAAGGCATGCATACAAATTATTGTGCTTTTCATCTAGTACCTTCACAGCCTTCAATGAAGGGGATGTGTTCTTGCCATATTAAGGAAACAATCCTATATCTATTACCGTACAGTAGAAACATTTTAAGGAGGGGAAAAACACAGTGGTATGGGTGGGACTCCTGATCATACAGTGTGTGATTTATTTCCTGCATCCCTGATACTACTGAGTTTACTATTACTATCTGCATTTTTTGTTTTGAAAATAGAAGTTAGATGATGTTTTTGAATTGGAACTTGATGAAGCAGAACATGCCACTGCACAGGAATGGTTTCTGCACCAGCATGGTTTGTCTCTTGACATCCTGAACTTTTTTTCCTCCTATTGAGTGGTTTGTTGCCAAAGTTGGACTTACTGCTTATGCTTGGCCTTCATAGCATACCTGTGCTTCAGACTTTTTGCTCTTTTCCACAGCTTGAGGAAACTGATGCCTGACTACTTTTTCCCCTTTTCCTCTCCTCCCTTCCCTTTATTCCCCTCTCAGTCCCTGACAATTTTGCTGTCTTATTCCCCTGTTTTAGTACAGCTCTCTTACAGCCTTGCCTCATCAGGCACGGTAATGAAGAGGCACGTCAGGCTGCTCTCAGGATGCACAGTTTCCAGCTAATTGTGTCCTCTTGAATTGTCCTCTTGAAATAATTTTTTCTGAGATGGACTATGTGTCCTTTCACAGATGGTTTCAAAAACACCTTTGGGTGTTTTAAGCAGTAAGGAAGCTGTCCAATACCTTCTCTTGCTTTAATTCATTTACATGCTGTGAAAGTGGGGCATCCTAATTACACCTCATCACTTGGAAGGTCACTTTAGCAGCTCTTCCAATTAAGTTGTCTACATTAGTAAAAAGGATTTTATTTTTTTTTTTTACCCACATTTTTATTTGACTAAGACTAAAGTCCTTTGTGTCCCTTTGATGGTCATTGTAAAACTTCAGAAAGTGAAGAAAAGTAGTGGTTTCCTCAGGTGATGTACTGTTCTTTCAAAACTACTTTGATGGCAAATTACTGGGCTTGTTTATTGTAGGCAGTGGTGTCCTTAGTGGAAGGTAGGTGATGTGTAGCATCTATCAACTAAAATCAAATCACCTTGCCTGATGAGGTTTTGCTTGCTTGTTTTGGTTTTTTTTATGTCCCAGTAAGAGCTTATCTTTGTTTCAATTATTTTCACCGATCCATTGCAAATAGTGGGCTTTCTTTGTATTTATTATTATTATTATTAAGCATGCTAAATAAACAGGGAAGTCCCTGGGAATTTCTAGTGCTGACAAATTAATTCTGTCGCATTAAGGTGGGCTACTCCAACACCGATATCTGCTTTGTGAGTTGTGTGTGTAATTTCTCTATTAAAACAAAGCATTAAACTAGTGAAGTTCTCGACTGGTATATTACACATGGAAAATTACTCTGAATTATGAAGTACTACAATTGTTTCTGTTTCTTCCAGTATAGCATAAAGCTCTTTTAGGTTTTTTTTAGCACTTGGAGCTGTATAGCCTGCTCTAATGCGTTCAAGAAAATATCTTAGTGACTATGAAAGCTTGGTATGTTTGTGTAAGATTGATCACTATACTTCGCTCTTGTGTTCTTGTGAGCATTCGTTTTAGTCTTGCCCTTCAGAAGTTTCACTAGGCTAGTTTGTAAGTGACAATATAATACCTTAAGTGGGTGTGTTAGATATTCCTAGGAGCTGTGTTCTTTATTGATGTTTGCAAGAAGAAAAATAAAGCTAAGAACAAGAGATCTTTATGAATAATTGTATGCTTTCAAAAGTGTTCTGCTCAGCTTAATGCACACTTTAATTCTCCAGAAAGCACCCAAGCAAAAGATACAATGCAACAAACTTGTTAATCACTTTCTCTCCTCCACTTTAAATTAATGTGTCACAGCATCGCAAGTGTTTCTGCTGTTTTTTAGTGCCAAAAAGGTATGAGCAGATAAAAAGAGCAAATTGTCATACAAGATTCATGATAAAAGGATAAAAGGACAGAAAAGAAGTGAACGGGATTGGTGCAAATACATAAAGTATGGAGAGCAGGAGAAAATATCTCAAAATAAAGTACAGCTATGAAACTGCCACTTACATAAACGAAAAATTATAGGACAAACTATATCTAACTGCTCAATGGGAAATCTGGACCATATAAAACGCTTCCATCAAAGTATAATTTGCTAAAAGCTTGTGTTCAGTATGGAATTGAGTTTGGCTTGTGATGGTGTTTGGCTAAGTGAAAGGCTGCATTTACCTGTTTAATCTTTACCTAGGTCTATTGATAGATTTTAGATGATGTAAAGCTATATTTAAGCTCATAGTGAATGATCAAATGCTATCCACTGAAGTGCTCTATGGAATTTCTTCCTTGATTTTCAGTTGTAGGTTTAACCCTTGATCTTTGAAAGTCTGCCAGACTGACACGAGGCTTCTGTGGCTACAGATCAGCTGAGACCATTGTCTTTGAAGTCCTTTAAATTCAGTCTTTGGATAACACTCCAAGCAGGAGTTAGATGAGTATGTGCGTGTGAAGGGAAGAGGTGTATGTATTTTGCTTCTGATTTAGGTGCCCTTGCTGACACAAAAATGACACAATGTTTGGGTGCATCCAACACAAGATCAGAGCATCTCTTTGGGGACCTGTTGAAACATACTGACCTGTGAGCACACATCGACCAAAATTCACAGATTCCTGTGAGAGAGGGCAGTAATGGATGACTTAAGCTACTGTGTTAACTAAGCTTGTTACTGTCAAAGTAAGCAATGCTGTGTTGTGAGAGCTCTGCTGCCTCTCACTGAAGTGGGCTACCAGGGGGTTGGATCATTAGTGCCAGTGCACATGTATGTGAAATGCTGGTTTAAGTTCTGGAGCCACCAACACAAGAGAGAGACATGGAGCAGCTACAACAAGTCCAGAGGAGGCCACGAGGATGATCCGGGGGCTGGAGCACCTCTCCTATCAGGACAGGCTGAGAGAGTTGGGGCTGTTCAGCCTGGGAAAGAGAAGTCTCCGGGGAGATCTTCTAGCGGCCTTCCAGTACCTGAAGGGGCTACAAGAAAGCTGGGGAGGGACTTTTCATAAGAGCAGTTAATGACAAAAGAATGGGAAATAGCTTTAATCTGGAAGAGGGTAGGTTTAGATTAGATATTAGGAAGAAGTTCTTCACTGTAAGGGTGGTCAGACACTGGAACAGGTTGCCCAAGGAAGTTGTGGATGCCTCTTCCCTGGAAGTGTTTAAGGCCAGGCTGGATGAGGCTTTGAGCAACCTGATCTAGTGGAAGGTGTCCCTGCTGATGGCAGGGGGGTTGGAACTAGATGATCTTTAAGGTCCCTTCCAACCCAAACCATTCTATGATCCTATAAGTAGGGCGAGAAGTATTCCCCTGGAAAGGGATGGCTTTCTGTGGACCAGCCACGTAACCTGAAGGATCTGCTCGCTGCTGAGCTATGGGCAGCTGCTAGAAATTGAGGTACAGGTTGTACTTCTATGTGTTTGGGGTCCTTGAGCTTGATGCTTAACTGCTGGATTGGCTCAGTGTGTCAAACCACTGCAGAGGCTGCTAGGTTCCATGCAGGGAGCAAACCTCCCAAAGCCCTTTAACTTGTGTGTTTGCAGGAGTGATCATTTGAAGAACTTCAGCTCTTAATTAGTTGAAATTTGAAAGGTGTTTACAGAAGCTGAGAGCATGAAGTAATTTGGAAGTAGAGTAAAAGCTGCAGTAGTTCAGATTAAGAACCTTTTCTATCATTTCAGCTACCTGTGGTCATACCAGGAATACCAGTCTGAGATCGTTGCTCTGTGCTGACATCTGGGGTTGCAGTTCTTTCACTGAGAGGAAAACTCTTCACAAAAAGTGACACACAAAAAAAAAAGGAAAGAAAACAAACAAAAAAAATCCAAGAGCTCCTCTTTACCTGCTCTTTTTGATGCCTATTTTAATTTATCATATACATCAAGGACCATGAAGTCTAATTTGCATATGCCCTGTCAGGGTTGTTTTTTTGGTCTAGATTAAAATGTAAATACCTAAGTATAGAAAAGCATCCATATTAAGAATTCAGGAACTGCCTTGTTATAATTGAATTTGTGTCTCAGACTGGGCATTTGTGCTTTAGCCAGTTTAATTTACATTTGAATTAACAAGCAGAAACTTTGAACTGGGTACTCGATTAGAAAATGGTATGCAGGTACATTCTTCTTTACTGCAGCCTCCAGAGACATGGTATTTATCTGTATAAGGCCAAGTTCTAGGTTTCTTGTTCAAAATTGAGGTTTATATTTGGAGTGTCATTGGGATTTGTTTGTTTTTTCTCTACCAATCTCAAATACAGAATTTCCAGATTTGAATTAGGACTTTGTTTCAGAAGTGTTGAGTTTTTTTATTTGCGTTGCCCTGGAGAGTAACAGGTTTGGTATTTTACTTGTTAGTGATCTTGAAAAACAATAGTATCTGGTATATGAGATGTGTGAGTTGACCAGAGATGATGCACTGATGAGCTCAGATCCACAGAATCAAAACAGATTAAACTTATTCCAACTGAGAAAGAAAAATATTTATATGTATTTTTAGAACATGTAGGAGAAGATATATATAAAATTAAGTATGTAACTTGGAAGTAAGCTTAATACCACTTTTTTGGGGAGAAATCTTACAACTTGCCAGCACCAGCATTATCACTAACTAATTGCAGGTAGAAGATGCAGGCAAATAAATACTTGCTGTTAAACTGACTTATAAAATGCTAAAAACTCAGCAGCGTATGACTTTTGCAATGTCACTTCAGAAAACTTCTTTTTCAAAAATGTATTTTGAGATAAAAGAATGAAGAACAGGAAAGTAGGATGAGAAGGCAGAGTGTGAAGCATGACCAAAGATTGATGTGCACGTTCTCAGGCTGGTGGTGCATCCCCAGTGCTGGATGGAGAAGTGCTGGGGTACCAGGTGTGTAACGTATGCCTGGCAGCCTCTAACACTTCCAACTTGAAGTACTAGGCTGGACCATGGTGTTATAGGTCCATTAAATTCAGAAAGGGTAAATAATTATTTTAAGCAGGACGAAGGTGAGAGGGCAGTGAGATAAAGAAACAAATTTTTGGTAGATCTGTATTAAATCTATAAGAGGCCAGGCAGCAATAGGTTCCTTATAGGGGAATTTGTTAAAAATTCAGCAGACTGGAAAATGGAAGTAGGCTCAGAGGAGTCTTACATTTTCAGTTCAAGTGTTCACTGCTAATTTCAGGCCAGAGGGCATGGCGTGTTTGGGTGAAGCAAGTGGTTTATACCCACTTTGGAATTTCCTTTGGGAAGATTTATAGTGACATTAGCAAGAAAGAGGTGTGCACTTAAGACTGGAAGGGGCATCTTGGATTGCTAGTTCTCTGCCCATATAGTCGCAGATGATCATATCAATTCCATTATTAATTGATTCCTTTAAAAAAATGATGAAATTTTCTGCTATTGTTTCTTCCCTTTAGAAGGCTAGAAAACCTTGGCTTGTCAGGATGCAGTGATAATATATTCAAGTTTTGTGGCACTCTTTGAACTTTAGCTTAAACAAGACTGTCCCTGATACATTTGGAGAGCAAAGTCTTCTCTCATATGATAGACTCTCCCTTCCAGCAAGTAAAAAGATTTACTTATTCAAATTAAATCAGGGCTTCTTGAAAATATATGAACAGTGCTGTGCTGTTGAGACGAGGCTTCACCGTGGTGGTTCTACAGTGACACTAATACTTTACATGCCCAAGTATAATTCAGGTTCCTATTTCCTGTTTCCATTGAGCTGTCAGCCCGTCTTTGCTGTGTCTTTATCTGTCATGCTTAGGTTTGTTTGCCTGTACAGCACTTCCAAGTGAGATGCCCTGGAGACCTTGCGTTTCTGTGACTTTTGTCCCGTTTCTATGACTCCATTCCTAAGGCAATCCCGGATCTTTCCAGGTGGTGTTCTCTCTTTTTTTTTTTTTCCCCTTTTTTTTTTCCCCTGTTGACAGCCTTTCCACGCTGCTCAGCCTGCAGCTCTTACTAGCACACTGCAAAGAGCATTGCTGAGAACTGAAATAAAATATTTTGATGTCAAGACAAGCATTTTGAGAAGTCCACTGCTAACCTCCTATTTTTGGTTAGGCTTCATTTCTTACGTGGTTAACTTAGTGTTCATCCTTGTAAAAACTTGCTTTGAGAATGAACATCGTAACAGGAGTAGTAGAGCTGTTGACTTGGTTATGAGCTGTATAGTGCTGTTGTCTTGACTAAAGCTGTGGTAATTGATACAGCATTTTCTTCATGTCTTAACTCCTGAAGCATGCTTAACTTCAGAAGGTTAGTTCATTCTTCTAATACCAGACACTCTCTGGCTTAAATACAAAGTGTTTTTTGGGGACAAAATGTTTTATTAGAGGAGAAAAATGGCTGATCTATGAAAATGTCACGAATATAGCAAGATGGATGTCGATATGAAACTTTATGGGTATTTGTTAAGGCACATGAAAGTGCTGGACTTTTGTTCTAAAGACTTACTCATATCTGCTTATGCTTGATTTTGCTTACAGCTCTGCAGAACTGAAGCTAGTTCAGATGTTACTGGGTATTTTCTTTCCCTTGTGTTAGTCATCAGTAAATTTTTTCTGTTAGTTTGCATCCATGCAAGAATATATGCTTACTCCTGCTGACTGAAAGGAACCTATAAATGTACAGCTGGCTTCGGGTAGGGGGAAGGGGTGTCTTTCTTCCTACCTGAAGACATCTCAAGATCTAGGATGTCTTAGATCTCTGAATCAGTACCTGACACCTTAGGACACAATTCAGCTCACTGTCCTTGATGTTACAATGTCCAAGATGATCCACTCCCCTTTCCTCCCCCCCCCTTCTATTCATTGAAAATAGAAGAATTCACATAGTTGGACGTACAAAGTTTAGGGAAGTTTTTTGAGACAAAGAACATAATAATTTCATTGCTCTGACTATATCATTAAAACTAATATTTAGATTTTAAAATATCAGTTATATTAAGGGATAAAATTAATGTATGAATGTTTTATGGAGTCTAAGTAGAAAAAAGTAATGGAGTGAGAGAGATAGGTAAGTGAGAAAGGAAGGTATGTAAAAATGGTGAAAAATACTACATGAAAAGTCGGTATGATATGATTTTCTATATTCTCTCTATATCAGAACTGCTGATTTCAAAGTCACACATAGAGCATTTTTGTAGGACAAAAGGGGTCTAAGCAGTTTGGAGACGCTGATTTATTGTGAACCTCTATTTGAGTGAAGAAACCAAAATTGATCTTTCCAGTGTCTCAGTAACACTTCTGTGAGAAGACATGGTTTTTTGGTACACATCCAGTTTTCCCCACCCACACATTTAAAAAATAAATAAATAAATAGTTCCTTTTGCTGCTGAGTAACTAGACCTTGGGGGAACAAAGCAGTGAAGCACTGATGTGAGATAGTGTGGCTGCATGATTCACTGCAAGGAGGCTGGACTGAAGGATGCCCAGTTTCCTGAGTCTGCCTCCTCTTTTTTTCCCCCACAAGTGTCAGGATCCAAGTATCTGTAATAGCTGCTTATCTTTTAAGGAGAGAGAATATTTAAGAAAGTATCACCACTAAAGGACTGGAAGAATATTGATTCTAAGCCAGCATCTTGTTAGCAGAATGATCCTGAATGTATTTCCTTTGAGACTCTATATTCACCAATTATTTTGTCCTCAGTGTTACTGAAAATAAGCAGTCATTTTTCTGCGTGCCAGGAAAGCAATGCCCTGCTATTTCTCACTTAACTCGAAGAAAGGTTGTTCATTTTGTGCACCAACATGAAGAGCTGATTTGAAACAGCCAGGGTTTACTCCCTTGTAATTATGAAATTAGGACTAATGGCTTTCCTTTTCTTAACATGCATCATTTCTTGCCACTGCCCACACAGTTAGTGTAAATGCAGTGATAAAATGAAAAAGGAGGGGGAAAACAGTCCTTTCTCCTAATTGATTTAAATAGTCAACATGCTTAATTCTTTGGAGTGAC
The DNA here is from genome assembly GCF_000700745.2 of Antrostomus carolinensis. Lineage (NCBI taxonomy): Eukaryota > Metazoa > Chordata > Aves > Caprimulgiformes > Caprimulgidae > Antrostomus > Antrostomus carolinensis. The sequence continues at coordinate 16,880 of NW_010294822.1, forward strand.
ATACAGCTGGACTTAACTTTCAAAAATGGCATTGTGATGAGATTCATACCAGCTTTAGGTTTGCCTATCTGTAGTTTATTGCAAAATATTTGTTACCACATATTGCTTCTACTAAACATTAGCTGACCCTGGCTGTTCTAGTGACGTAATAAATTGCAGAGGAAGTAATTTCTTCTTCCAAATTTCTAAAAAATACCAAAAACCCAATCAATACTGTAACAGTGTTTTGAGGCTTACTTGCTTTGGAGTTTGCTGTTTGATTTTTGGAGTTAGTCAACTCTTGCTTTTTCATAAGGCAAAGCAATATGGAAGATAAAACAATATAAGTAGAATGTCTCGCTTTTGTATTCATTTTTCCCCAGCAGAAGAAAATTGGTGGTGAGTTGTTAAAATACAAGGCAACCAGCAATGGCTGGTCCTACTGAAATCTCACCCTCCTTGGTTATGAAAGGGAGTTTCCTGCAGTAGCGTGTAGTATTTCTCTTACAAAGGAGAGAATGTGCAGCCTCCTTGGTTATGAAAGGGAGTTGCCTGCAGTATAGTATTTCTCTTACAAAGGAGAGAATGTGCAGTCTTGAAATGCTGAACTGGTTTATTTTAACTTGTTTATTCAGTTTAGTTTTGTGTTGGCTTTGTGTGTTCTTCTTTTTTGGAATAATAAAGATAATTCTGAAGAAGTACAGAAACATTTTGAAAATTGCAGCACTGGCTATTTTAGGAAGTGATGAATATCACTCTTCATGAGTAAAAACTGTAGGGTTTGGGGCATGGTTTTCTTTTTCCCACTAATATTTTTTTTTTAAAAAAAGATGGTTGAATAGGCTCTGAAGAAAAAAGAAATAATCCTCAAATCTCTGTATTTTGCATTCAGACATTGATTCATGACATGAGCTATATAATATGACTTTTTACCTTTTGAGGCTAGCTGATACAGTTCTGGCATTTTTCTTTATGCTGAAGTAAATCTTCATGAAAAGATGGAAAGAAGAGGTTTATACTGAAATCTCATCTAGCTGTAAAATAAGTGGAATGTTAATGTGCCCAGGTTCCAAAGTTGTGTTCAGATAGAGCTTAAAAACCTGAAGAGCTGCAGCTGGACATCTTTCATGCTTAACATGATTGCAAGAATTTGTTGAGAAGTCTTACTCAAATACTGAGATTATAAATTGTGTTATGGTTGTGTAGGAAGAGACTGCTACAAGAATAAATAGCATGTCTTGCCTTTTCCCCACTCCCACCTTGTGTGGGAGGGACACGGAAGGAAAGGACAGATAAAGTGATCGAATAAAGGTGGCAGAAAGCGCATGTAACACAGTCGGGTGAGAGATCTGTCTGCTAAGCAGAATATGTCGGTGTGGATGTAGACTTTGAGCTTCAACTGTCTAACCCAGATACTCGAAGAATTTGATCCTTTCATGAAAATAGAAACCAATGTACTAGAAATAAAACACTTCAAAAATGTGAGCAAAACCAAAACAAACGACTTCACAAAGCAGCTAAAGATGCTCAGCTTGGCAATTCCTGTGATTGCTATTTGGCGTGGGAGCTATGATTTAATTTTCTGAAGAACTGGAGAGGCGAGTCTGAGTCCCCTTGGCCAAGACTCAACCTTTGGGGTAGGGATGGGGATCTGAACAACCATCCTATGTATATTCATAGGTGTTTGCTGCTGCAGAAGCAGAGCCTGCATGTGTCAGCTCCTAGAACATCTCAACCCCCAAAAGAAATAATTTTCTTACAGAAACAGCGTATCAATGAGAACAACAGTGGGAGTCATGGCTTCTTGTGGCTATCTGGTCTTGCAACTGGGCTTGATACCATGATGTGTTAGCATTGCTCCAGCCAGAGAAGCTGAACCTGCGTATCTGAAACACCCAAGAGTTGAGAGAGAAATAAAAGTGCACGCTTTTACCTAATTTTGTGGTTGGTATTCTTTGTAACAGGCCTGTAAAAAGTTGGTGGTTAATGGGGAGTTTTGAGTGTTTTTGTTTGGTTGTTTTTTTTCCTTTCATTAAATAAAACCAGCAAACTTGATTGAGGGTGTGTTTACTTCTAGAATTGGCTTCTGCTTGAAGAATTATCAAAGCATGAAACAGCTACTGCCCAGCCATAGCTTCTCTCTTCCAAACCTTCTGTGTGTGCCAACACACATACTGTTCTCGTTTCTAAGTTGTGGATTATGGCTGTGGTGTGCCAGCACGCTTGCATGAATCTGACATGAGAAAAGAGATTGCTGGAAGGCAAGATCCGTTTTTGATTGCTTTTCTGTATGAAGAGAAAAGCATGATCCCTTGCTCCCTGCACTGACAATAGAACGTGGAGGCTTTTGTGCCTCTAGCAGAGTCCAAGGGCTCTGTACATTCCCATGCTGGAATGTGGTCTGACCTAAAAAATGAACAGTTTATTGTAGCCAGTATTAGATTAACAGATTGCTGTGGTTTTCTGATCTATTGCTTCAGTGTCAGTTAATTGTCTAGCCTGTGCTTTGTAAACAAAAAGCTTTTGGAAGTCTAAGTGTAACTGTATCAGCAAAAATCCCTGTTCACTTAATTTTTTTCTAATCTCTTCTCAGTGGGTAGGCAAAGACTAATTTTTGGATGCTGTTACAAACCGATGAAGTAATAGGAGGATATTTCTTTCTCTACAAACTGAAAGTTGCAGAAAAAGATTTTCATAAAATTTAATACACCACTAAAGTCTTAATTGTCATCCATCTCTATTAGTGACCAGAGAAGGCAGGAATTAGATAAAGTTTTGGTGTGTGTTTTTTATTGGTTTGTTTGTTTGTTTTTCTTTTTGGCAGATTTCAAATTCAGGAGTTGCTTAGATCACACTTTAAAAGTGCAAAGATGTAATCTTTACAATATAGGGTTTGGGCTTTTTGTTTTTTCTCCATACAGTTGAGTAGCAGGAAGAAATCTGTTGTATAAAAGCGATGTCAGGATCTGAAGTGTTAGGCTGCTTTTTATCAGAAGTGTGAAGTTTTAATAGCCATTTTAAAAGCTATTGTGAAGCACTATTCATATCCTACAAAGGTGAAGTTTTATAGCTTTCTAAAAATGGTGTATGCTTAGGTTACAAATGCAGTTTGAATTCTCTACTATCATCTAAAATGTTAGTGTGGTGAAAGATACTGAAGCTGAATAGGTATTTCCTGACCAATGACCAAAACAGTGAAATATAATTTTTTTTCTCAATAGACAAGTTTCTCCTTTATTATAAAAATAAAATATATTTTTTTGAATAGAGGAAGTGGACATTGCTATGCAAATATATCAAGTGTACTGTGTGCTATGAATGAAAGTACTTAAAGACTTAGAAGTTAGGGCAGTGAAGGTTTGTGAGAGAGGAGAAGGTTACAGGTGTACACTTGCAGCCTTCAGAAAGACATGGTCTGATCCCTCAACTTCTGTGTTGGACTGAATGGGGATTATATTGGCCAGTTTTACTTGGTGAATGACTTTTAGAATCAGCAAGAGATGAAAGAAGGCACGTAACATCTGGCTAGTGAGGAGATATTTGTGTATCTCAGCAGTTCCTTGTGCGCTTTCCTTCTGAGGATGCGTCTTTACATGCTCTTGCAGGAGGGTTTCCTTAGGGACGAGCTGTGACCTTGGACAAAGACGAGGAATTCTGGCTTGTGTCTCCAAAGCTCCTTATGTTAAGAAATGCAGAACTTTGGCCATAGTTAAGGGGTTTAGTGTGTGGTTTATTTTTTGTTGTGGTTTGTTGGTTTTTTTTTTACTACATACCTGTGAAAATCAGGCTGATTCTAGGTATTTTTGCATTATTGGTGTTCTAGTATTTTTCTTATTAGATACGTACACAAGATAAACAAAAGAAACTGAGATTGACAAATATTTAAAGAGCTTGCTGGCTTTCTTGCGCAGAATGTGTAGAAAGCCACAACAATTCTGTTTGGTTTTGGTTTTGTTTTTTGTTTTTTTTTAAAGAGAGAGAGAACACAAATAGTGGCTCCTGACAACCCTGCAGAACATTTGAGAAGCTGTGACTTAACATGTTTTACGTCGCTATTCTTTTAGTGTAGTCCAGTAACTACAAGCAGCTTCACTTCTCTAAGGCTGTGTGAAAAATTGAGTTTTAGAATGCAGGTGGGTAAGAGTGATTAAAAATAAAATCTTGTCTATGTGCACAGTGCCTAATTTAATTAGTGAAATTCTTCTTGGAAATGCTACGTTCAGAATTTCATCTGTCGCCATTTTGTAGTCAGTGTGGTTACCTGCCTTACAGAGGCTATGTCTGCGTGGTTGATGGTGGCTGCAGAAGTGACTGGCCCTTTTGAAGAGCAGGGTAGCAGTAAAAAATTGGAACTATTTATTTATTTATTTCCCTCTGAAAATGAGCACATCTAGAATCTGGCAAACTTTGTGGTAGAGACCAAGAGAGAAGCACTTTCTTTTACTTAGAAGCAGCTTTTCTGGCACAGAAGTGTGACAGCTTTTGTGTCCTCTATTGACCCAAGTCAAATGGCAAAATCTTTGCTTAGTGAGGGATGTCATTTATAACACAGAAATAGGGGAGCAAACTCAAATACTGTTGCTGGGCTTCCAACATGATAAAGTGCTGCTTCTCCCTATAACTTTTCTGGCACAAGCATGGGGTGCTTTTTTTTTTTGTTTGGTTGGTTGGTTGGGGGTTTTTTGGAGGGTTTTTTTTGCTAAATTTACAAGCTGTAAATAAATCTTGGATTTAAAACTGTCCTGTCACATGTTAAGAACCCTCCACCAACACAAAACCAAAAACAAAACCACCATTTAAGGTGGAACTGACTTTCTTAAAAGGAACTGTGGTATTTCTAGTGTAGCTACATATGACTGTGAATAGCCGTCTATTTGAACAGGTTGTGTGTTTCTAACAATAGATCTGTTCTTTTTGATGGTAACCATAGTGAAAGGCCATTCAACTTGACTGGACTTTAGAAGAAACCTGGCAGAGGACTTGATATGGCTAAACCATTTGTTTAACATAATCTTATGACTTGAGCAAAACTGAAATTATATTTAGCATTATGCTTTGTGATGCAAAACATGCTCTGGAATAAATTCTTGCATACTTTTTGATGATTAACTTCATGTAAACTAACATGGTAAAACTTTAAAAATATATTCATATTGTTTCTCTGAACAGATTCTGAGTGTCTTTCTATATAATAACGTGAAATGAGAATTATTGTATAATAGCATGGGCCAGTCCAAGCACTGGGAGAGAACTTTCCTAGTATAGCTTTTTCAGATGTCTGGGTTTAGTCACTATAATTCTGTGTGTCATAGCAATTGGCTAATTACAAGTATATGAAAGTGATTGGTAATAAGCAGACTTTTTTTTTTTTCCCCATATAATTCAAATTAAAGTAGGTCTGAGTTTTTACTATCTGATAAAACTGTGAATCTGTTTTTTGTGATTCCTTTATTAAAAAGTGTACAGTAATAAAGAGAAGCACTCAAGCATCGTAACATTTAATTGGAATTGTTAAAACATTTAGAGGTAATAATATGTGGACTTAGTGTTGGAATATATGGCAGTTCTGTGTAACTCTAGAAAATGTGTGGTCACAAATTAAATTTTTGGGTTACTTACCTCCTTTGACACTTCTGAGTTTTTAATCTCAGCCCAGTGAAGTATTTTGTATTTCCATTTTTTAAAATTGTGTTGTAAAAGAAACGTAAATAAAAACGTCATGTACTAGAAGTGAAGTACAATTATTATCAAGTCTGTAAAAGTTGAGGAAAAAAAAATCTCTTAAGCCTGTAAATCTTCTCCATATTAATATATGCCAAGTCTAGAAGTTTGATAAGCCCTACCTATGGGAATACACAAAGGATAAAGTGGTCCTGCTAAGAAGTTCTCAGTGTTGTACTTACAAAGCAGTAATTTAAATTGCAAAGTAAGTATGCAGGTTTAGTTTATGGTTTATTACAAACAGTGTAGCTCAATGCAGCTATGTTTTTTGTTTTTTTCTTTATTAATTCCTCCCATCCCAAGTCTGAACCGACCAGAACTGAAGCTATTTCATATTAATATATAAAAATAGAGAGTTGCTGTGGTAGTGTTCTCAAATTGGATAACACTTATTTTTCCATTTTAAAACTCAAAAGATCCGTATGGATCATATGATCATGAGTAAAAGTCTGGATTAAAATAGGTGTCCAGAGGTGGGGAAATGGGGGGAGGCTATTAATGATCTTTAATCTCAAATATATAACCGTTTGAGCTCTCTTAATTCCCTGCTTTTCCCTTCTTTCTTATTCTCCTCCTTTCCCTAGAGACATGGCATCTCCTGACATCTGCCTTTCTGATGTTCCCCCTGCCCTCCGTGAGGGTTGTTGCAGTCCTCTCTGCTCTCCCTGCACTCTCTCCTGCAGCAGCATCCACGCTAGCCAGTGGAGAGGGCAGGTGGTAGAGCATGGTGACCATCCAACAGCCAAACATCCTGGTGGGACCAAAGTCTGGCCAGGGGAGTTTTGCTCAAATTGGTCCTCGGCATGGCCATGTTGTGCTGGAGCACATGTAAAACTGCCAAACAGCACGTTGACATGGGGAGCCTGTGCCCTTGCCCTGCTTTGATCGCTGGTGTAGATGTAGCCTGCGTGATCTTACCCCACCCCATCCTTATTCATCATTAGATGATTACATCTGGGGAGCAAACCAGGGAGAATATCCCTACATTAAGCTCTTCTGAAATAGAAGTTTTTAGTTTCTAAGAGATTTTAAGTGGAAAGCAATGTTACTTCTGTAGACCCAGTGTTTTTAGACTATCTAGTTTGGGTATCATTTTGTGGCTGTGTTCAAGTGTTTAACCTCACACATGTGAACAGTGAGCTGCTATTCAGGAAAAGCTTTTTGCTAAAAAACTAGGATGAGGTTCTGAATTCTCAGTGTGACCACTGGATAGAAGTATATGAGCTTTCTGGTGTTTGCTAGCAATGGTGACATTGTTGTAGGACAGGTTTTTTTTTTGTTCAGA
>NW_010294822.1:23911-84243 GCF_000700745.2 Antrostomus carolinensis
AAAGCTAAAATATTTCTAAAAGTGTAAACAACACAATTTTCTTATAAACATGCCTCTTACCTAGGCTGTTGAGAGCTTTGCAAAGGTTTTGTTGCTGAACAGAAGTTTTTTGTTCACTAATACTTAGCTCAGAGTTCAAACTGAAGAATATACTGTTGGGAATAGCAGGATTTTTGTTATGATTTTTATCCACCATTACAGAAGATGCCATTTTTCTTAATTTTTCTGCAACTCCTGTTTACAGGTTATTTTGCAAATGCCTTCTGACTTGTAGTGGGAGTCTAGCACCAGCATTAGAAGAAGGAAAGGAAAGAAAAAAAAAATAGAAAAAAAGCTAGAAGACTTTTTTTATTTTCCCTGACAGTAACCTCAGTGTTTGGATGGAAGACAGTTGTCGGCAACAACAGGAACGGCATACTTGACAAATATGCAAACGCTGTATGGTTTTGACATTGTGTTAAACACTTTTTACCCAAGAGTAATTACCCTAATCATCTTTATGTGGTTCAGATAGTTACTTTCTGAGGCATTCATCCTATAAACCTACAATTAGAGCACTTAGGCACTTGCACAGGTGCAATTTAGCAATGTTACAATAAGGATAACAACGAAGCTAATTTTGCGTTCAAAGGATATTTTTAAAGTCACTAAATTTCATAGCAAGACATGTAATTAGATCTGTTGATGTAGGAGGAAGGTTATGAGGATAGTATTATGTTACTGTACACTGAATTCAAGAATTTTAAGTTTCAGGTGATTTTTGGTTAATGAAAAACACAAGTCTTGAGCTCACCTGTAGCTTTTTCTTAACAACTTTCTGCTCTTTCTGGTACATAATCCTTCAAAAAACACCCACGGATATGCTCTTTTGAAATTCCTGTGTGGAAACATCAAAACTTAAATGTTTTAGCATAAACAGCCTTACATAAAATTCTGCATTTTGATCCATGTGAATGTCATCATGAATGTTTTTCGGATTTAATATTTGGGCTTTGCCTTTGGAGACTATTAAGAGGGTATGGAGTCACTTCATTGCTGCCTCTGAAATGAGGGTTGTGAAGAGTCTGTGTGTGCTGTTAAGATTGTTGAGATTACTTATGCTGTGTGCCTTGTGTTGGTTATTAAATACCAAGCCATCTTCTTAATACAAACTCCTAAGCAGGGAATTATTTTACCTACGTTGGTTTGAGTTGTTGTTGGGTTTTTTTTTTCCTGATTATGTGCTACAGGGATAATAACCTTTTCAGATACTTACTTAGTCAAGAAGCAAAATATAGCTTCTCAGTGCTTCTTGCATAGCTCTATCTTGTGCATCGTAAAATGTACACACGATTTATTTCTTGTTAAGGGCTTGTCCAAGTAGGTTTGCTGGGGAAATTTGCGGCAAGGCAGTTGAACTGGCTTAGCTTGGTTAGCTCAAGAGCTTGGACTCATTCTGTCCCTGGAATGGAAAAATAGGTGGAGATTTGCGGTTACCCTTAACAAAAGCACTCACTCACTTGTTTTACCAGGAACGCAGTGGCCTCTAGGAAACAAGCCCTTAAAGTGCTTTAAAACCTCTGAGTGTCACTAAGCATTTGAAATAGAAATGAGCCATTATCTGACATATTTTTCTGGGGTTGTATTGACAGAGGAAAGAGCTCCGCTCTAAACTTAGTCTCCTGACTGAAGGTGTACACTTCTGCAGTATCTGGGTATCGTTTGCTGAAGCTGTGAACTCTTACCTGGCTGTTGTGTTATGCTGTTGGTTTAGTGTGTATGCTATGAGAACTTTCATCAGCTGCAGGGCATCTTAATATAGGCTTTTAAAAGTGCCTTGGTTGGCCAAACAGTTTGAATGATTACCTGAAACCCATTTAGTTTTTGAAAACACTCTGTGCCAAATTGAGTGGAAAGCTACATGGAAGAATTGTGGTGTTGCAAAACAGCATCATGAAATAGATGGGAGAAGGTGGTAGGGAGTATTATTAGCCACAGAAATCTGGAAGATAAGTGACAATGTACTCTTTTCCTTACCACATTTTAAAGAACTGGAATAAAAGTTGCTCTATGATTAAAGGAAGAAGCAAGTGTGTTTGATTACTATGAAATGAGCTTGCCTTTCTGTGACAAAATTAAGGAAAACAGTTAAACTTGCAATACAACAGCAGCTATTACACTGACAGTGTAAGAGACTAAATACCTATGTTAAATCATTCTGCGACAAAAAATAAGGGAAAAAAACCCAACAAAACCCATATAATCTCTGCATCTGGACATGAAGCAAATGTACAGTGAGGCTTTTGGGTTTTTTTTTTTTAATGGCAGAGGATTGATAAATTTCTGCTGTTGGGTGGCCATCTCTGTTGCATGTATGTTGGTATTTGTGGAACAGGTGTTCCAGGTTCAAGTTTAATCTAAAATTTCATGAGAGGACACGCATTCCTATGTAACACTTGGAAACCCAGGGTGCCAAAAGAGAGCTGTGCTCAGATGGATCAGACAGTGGGTATGAGAGTTCATGATTGGAGAAACGTAGGTACGGAAGCATGAGGTTCCCTGTAAATCCATCTTTACAGGGTTGGTAAATACATGAATGAAGCTCAGTATTCTTTGGATGTTCCCACTGTTCTTTTCTGTTGTCTGAACATTGTTTTCTACAAGAAACAAGCTATTGCACATTTAAAATTTCTTATGAAAATTAGCCTTCCAAAAGACAGTTTTCCAATGTTATATAATTAACCACTTTTGGAAACAAAGAGAGATAGATTTTTTTTTTTTTTTTTTTTAAATGTATAATTGAGACTGATGTCACAGAATCCATAATTCAGGAGATAAGGGATGGGATGGTTTGTTCTTGATTGATTGTAATTGCAACCAGATTTTAAAAAATAAAAAGCCAAAGAGAAATTCTAAAGGTAATTTTAACATGGGAAAAAACCCACCCAAACTATGGTACTACTGTGAAATTCATTACTTTTATCAATGTAAATTGACCAAATCTTAATATTTCATTACAATATTCAGTGGTGACATTAATCAGCCTTTGACCTTCTCTTTTACTTCATGCTGATCCACTCTTCCCAAGGCTGTTGTATTTTCAGCCCCCTTGAGCAGCTTCAAATAGCAGTTATTTGAGGGCAGGGGAAGATGAGCGTGCTGGAGCTGTCAGATCTTGTGCACACCAACTCTGCAGAAAAAGGGAGATTCTTGGTTCCCCGTGGATCTTGTTGCAAGATGTGGAAGATCTGTAATTAGAAGAAACAGGGTTGGCTGCCACAACGTGCTTGAGCCTCTTGTCTTAAACCAGTCTTGTGACAGGGAGTCCTTTAAAACTAGTGTAGTATAGATGGGAAATGGGTCTGGTTAGATACAGAGGGCAAGTTTGAACTGTCTTGCTTGTAGTTGAGAAGATTATTAATGGCAGATTTTCTTGTGGTTATATTTGATATACAGTGGCTTATAACGGAAGAGAAGTACAGGACAAGAATAAACATGTGTATTTTGACTGTTGTACTAACGATATTTAGAGCAGACTGACAAAGTCTGCCCATTAAAATGACTAATAACTCTTTCTATTGCACAGTGAAAATCCTGGGGGAAGTACCAGGGGATGGGTGAATGCCACTGGACTTTCTCAGTAATTGTTGCCTCTTCTGAGGCACAGATTTTTTTTTTTATTTTTATTATTATTATTATTTTTTCCTTTCCTCCCCGCTCCCTCCTCAGAGGAAAGAGGTGGATGGTGGCCACAAAAGGGACAGAGTCTTCTCATTGACCTCTTGGTATGAATCAGACAGGGCTGGCAGATCTAGGAAGAGAACTGATGACACTTCTGCAGGAAGCAAACTTCTGTTTTCAGTGACTTAGGGGAAAATAAGAGCAATTACGGAGTTTCCTTCTTTCAGAGCCCTTCCTGAAGTATTTTCTTCAAAAGACCTATCTGGACCATGATATGGGTAAATAAACTTGCCCCAAGAAAGAAAAGATGTGCTTACAAGAAAAAAAAGATGTATTTTGTGGTGTATATGGATAAGACAGGAACTATAGAGTGAGGGCACGCTTTAGCATTCATCTCTTGAGTAAATAAACTTGCCCCAATAAAGAAAACAAGATGTGCTTACAAGAAAAAAAGATGTATTTTTGTGGTGTATATGGACAAGACAGGAACTATGGAGTGAGGGCACGCTTTAGCATTCATCTCTTGATATTGTTAAATGGAGACATGAGTTATGTGGTGATTTAGAGGAGGCTATGAAAATAGCCTTACCAGATGGAGAAGTGTGGCAGTTTTGGGATTGGAAATTCAAACACTGAAGCAAAGATCCCTGAAATGAGAGCTCTGCTGTTAGACAGAGGAGCTTGTGAATTAGAGAAAAAGCTGATGATCATCCCTGAGTCTGAATCTTGTCCTCTAAGCAGAGTAGATTGCTTGCTTTCTCTTAATGAAGGCTAGCAGCTGTTTGCAGTGCTGAAGTTAAGCCCTTGGAGACATGCATTAGCAAGCAGTAGCACTCAAAAATCCATGATAAATGAACGTTGTATGGCTGCTCATTTGGTATATATGCCTATGTGATGGCCATGCATGAAGAAGGATTTATAATAATATATTTCACTTTGAGGGAAAAGCCATAATAGCCAACTGGGAAATACAGTAAATGATCCTGATCACACCCCCACCTTGTTTATTCAGGTGGCAAGCAAGCAGTTAAAAATAAAACTATAAATAATGGTGTTAATCAGTGTATAATTTATCTTTGTATTTGTTTATTGCCTTGGGTACTTGATTAGACAGCTCTAACATACAATTAATCAGTAACCTTCAATGTTAACTTCTCAGCACTGTTTAATTAATCGGTTGTGTTGCAGAGGCTCTGCTGGCTAGGAAAGCCAGGAACTGTGCCATGTAAACACTTTTGTTAATGTCAAGTGAAGGTTGAGATACGCTTTATTTTTTTTCTTTATTAGCTTAATTGAACTAATCAGCCTTTCAGAGTCTAGGTGCAAGTTCTAGAGGCAGTTTTTTTAAAAAAATAGACAAAATACGTGGAAACAATGTGTTATAAACGCTGGAAAGGCTTTGTGCCTTAACTATTAGTGTAATTATTTTTAAGTGTACTGATCATCACATCTTTATTAAGTACCAGTACAAGGTAAAGACCAAAGCGAAAGATCTGTGTGAAAGAAACTCTAGGACAGAGTGAAGATGAGGATTCTGGTTCCTTGTTCTTACAAAAAAGCCATTTGCCAAAGTTAAGCCTTGCACACCTACAATATTATTCAGACTCTCAAAATACCATGAATGCAACAAATACTGGTTTCAGAAGTGACAAGTCTTGATTACCTCGTAACAGTTATGTGAACTGGGAAGGAAAATTGCACATTTCAGTCTTAATACTTTAAGTCTGGTTAAATTTATGAAGACTTTATGAATGAAGTGCAAGTGGAAGTGCCGCGTGTACCTCTGCCTGTTTCTGTGAAAGTGCCGAAAGAAAGAACAGGATGAAGACTGTAGAATAGTCTGTCTTGATAAAAAAAGACACAGTTTGGGGATACTGTTCCCAGGACACCATTTCTAGCAGTAAAATCGAAGATCATGTGGATTATATCAAGACCAGAGGGCTTACACTCTAAGACCACAACATAGATGACTACTCAGAATGCTGTGTCTGTTGCTGGCACCAGGATGATGACAGTGAGGTTGCAGCATATTACCTCTGTGATTTTTCTTTCCTGTTAGCTCATGAAGGAGAAGCAAATACATATTTCAAACAAACAAGGAGAAATTAAGAATGAGCAACAACCCCTCATAAGATTTATGGGGGCTGAAGTAAACAACATCTTGAAGCAAAGAATGGCGCTGTAGCAAATGTTGACCCCAACTGGTGACATAAGGAGGGTGTTACAGCCACCATCCTTTATTATCCACATTGCACACAAGAGATCCTGACCAGACCACTTGGACACATGTGCCTTGGCACTTTCAAGTTTGCAATTGCAAGAGTGTGAGTGAGAGAGAATGGAAAGGATAAAATCAACTTAGAGATGCAGTAAATAAATATCACTTCCTCTTTCCATATGACCTCCCATAGAGTTCTTAGAGCAGTTTTCCAATTACATTTGTTGAGGATGGTCTTTCCCAGACGTTACAACTCAGAACATGCTACTGTGCTGTGCATCTTGATCATGTTGGTTAGAATATTCGAGTTAACACATATTCCCAATTCAACACGTTCATTGGCAGACAGAAGAAATAATGAATTCTGTTTTCCTGTGGCTTCATATTGTTTATCCTCCACCTTACTTCTACTTCCTCAAACCACTGAAAACCTGAGGGTCCTCTCCACGATAACTCTGACCCACTTCCAGGGAGAATCAGCCAGACATAGCTTCATTTCTGCTAAGAGGAACAAATATAAATGCATATGGGCTTAATATAGACCTCTTCCCTGTTAAGCGAGAAAATTGTAAGCATTTAACATCACTGATACTGTTGCTGTGTGTCAACTTGGAGATACTTTCAGAGCAAAGTAACTAGGGCTCAGCAGATGGATGGACAGGTACACAGCTCGGTATGATTACAGAGGCTTTGTTCCCATAGGACACTAGGCTCCATATATGACAGTGTTCGTTGTAGGTGAGCAAAACCCCTTGTGGCTTTCATCCAGTGGGACGATAGATGGGAATTCTTCACAGAAAGAGAATGAGAAATAAGTGGCAGTACTGACAAGAATGCCAGACTGTGAAGTGAAACAGTGAAAAGGTGGTATTGCAAAATCAATGCAGCTCTCTCATGGGGTAATATGGGGGGGTCATCTGTCTTCTTCCTGGTAGACAGTTACCTGCATCAACTCTAGCTGAATATGTTAAATGGAAGCCTCATCCAAAAAAAAGTATCAGGGATGGCAGTGCTAAATATGACCCATGGTACTCCTTGTACCCGACAGTTAGGCTGGACTGGAGTAGAAAGGTGGTTTTGTCACACAAAAACCCAGTGCTGTCTAGAGGAGGGAGGGCAGCCTTTTGCTGGTAGTAAATCAGTTATAGAATACTTCACCTGTGAAGGAAATATTATCCTTTACCCTTCCTCATTCAAAAGTGTCTATTTAATAAAAAAGAATTGGGCTCTTTTTGTTTGTTCTTTTGGGCTTAGTGTGACCTACAAAACTACCAGATATTCAAATATGGGATTCCCTCTGCCAATATTTAACTTGTGTCCTCAATTGTATATTTTTCTAATACTCAGTAAGATGCTGCAAAGTAGACATTTCTATTCATTGCACGGATCTGGTTGCTTTAGATAAACTAAGTAAAAAGAGGTGAAATACTGATGATAGTATTTTTCACCTCAGTCTTCATTTCCCTGTCCTTTGCAGTAAGCTTCAATAACCGACTATTTCTTAGCCTGGGAGCTAATGTTAAATTATTTTTCTAATATTTGTACTAATCTCAAGACATTGAAAAGCTAATTACTGCCCTAAGTATAGATACAGTGACCACTGCCAGCAAGTGCAGCTCCATACCTTCTGGCCGCAAGTATATGACTGAGGAAAGCAGGTACAACAAATCACTCACATGCTAAAGAGACTCCTGAAATGTTCCTTCCCTCTTCTGTCCTGGTATGGATCTGCTTTGTGGGGCAGCTTGCATGACTAGAGCTTATGATGGGGTGGATAGAGGGATACAGGATCTTTAGGAAAGACAGACAGTGAAGAAGAAACAGAGTGTTAGAGGGGTTCCACTTACTGGAGAAGCAGCTCAAATGTGTGTGTTCTTTGTAGAGGTTTCCTGGAGGGTGCTGGAAACGGCTTATGTTTCCTCATCTGTGACTCATGAATAAGAAGAAAACTGGTTGATGGTGTAATCAATGACCGTAGCTACCATGAAATGGTTGAGCTCAGGATCTTGAGGGGATCTCAAGTGACCTGGCAAGTCCCTAAGGTTCACCTCCCCTCCAAGCATGAAAATGCTTTCTGCCTGTTATTTAGGGAAGCAAGTTGGTTGATCACAATTGAGCTTCAGTTCAAAAGGACAGTATTGGGGTGGTGGGAGCAGCGGCAGGCTGCGAAGGAGGAATTTAGAAATGTTGTACAGGCACGTAGTGATTGTATTAGAAAAGCTAGAGCTCAGCTGGAACTGAAAGCAGAACAAGCTTCTGCCATTGCATGAGCAGTAAAAGCATAAACAAGGAAAATGCGGACCTGTTGCTGAACAGGACAGGTGGTTCAGTGACAGTGGACACAGATAAGAAGACCTCAGAGCCTTCTTTCCCACAGTTTTCACCAAGATTTCTCAGAGATCTTGATAGACAAGATGACCATAAGCCAGCAGTGTGCCCTTGAAGAGGGCAAACAGTATTCTGGGCTTCATTAACAGAACAGCACCACGGCAAGGGAAGTAGTTATTCCCTTTTCTTGGTACTCACTAGAGCACAGCTGAAATACTGCCTGTGATTTTGGGCCTGACAATACAAGACAGATGTGGGGAAACTGGAGCAATTGCAGTAGGGAGCCTTCCATATGAGGACAGGCTGAGGGAGTAGGGTTTGTACAGCCTGGAGGAGAAGTGGCTTTGGGGGCAGCTGACAGCAGCCTGCTCCCTATGAAGAGGTTACAGAAAAGACAGCCAGGCTCAGTACTGAGGTTCAGGAGGGGAAGAATGAAAGGCAGTGGTCATAAATTGAAATGGGATAGCAAAGAAAACACACACTTTCACTGGGAGGGTGAGGAAGTTTCACTGGAAAGGAACAGGTTACCTGGAGAATTTGTGCAGGCTCTGTCCTTGGAGGTTTTAAAGATCTGCCTGAATAAAGCCTGAATCAGCCTGATGGGATCTCATGGCTGACCTTGCTATGAGCAGGGAGCTGGACTAGAGACCTCCTGTGATCCTCTCCAACTCTGTGGAATATGTTAATCTCTGGAACATTGTCCTTCCTTTGCTTCCTTTCCATGTTTCTAGTCTTGCTATTGAATATATGTGCAGATCACACAAAATGTATTGTAAGAGGAGAAAAGAATCTTTTGAAACCCTGGGTTGGGGAGTCTATCAAGAAGTAAATTGTGTTTGAAAACTAGGTAGTGCTGGTGCAATGTGATAGGCTTGGAGTTAGTAATCTGAATTGTGTCTTTTTGTTCCTAATGGCAGCCCATTAGCAGTGTACAGTCCCAGCACAATTCAGTGATTTCCTTACATATTTGGGAAATGTATTGTGTTCCCCTTTGACTTTTCTCTCCCCCCATACTTTACTACAAAGACCAGTGTCACAGCATATATTTCTTGTTGACACAAAATAGCAGGAATCTAATACCCCATACTTGGTAGGCTGTGTATCATCAGTATTAGATACCAGACACACTGGTGCCAAACTAACTAACAAAATCATTTATCAGATCACTTCAGGGGTTTCCCTGCATTTGCTTTACCACTCTTTGAAGAGTGATGTAATAGGCTCTGACTGACTTCTTGTCAGCAGGGAATATACAATACAATGTCTGGCTTTTGAAATCAAACCTCCAAGGGTATGCTCTATGCAGAGGGCTGTAATGTGACTCTTGAATTCTCAGTATAGACAAGTCCACTTTCATAAAAGGGCAGTTTAGTATGAATGACAATGCAGGGCACTAGAACTTACTGTTCAGCATTTTTTCCCCCGTTTATCAGGAACCATGTCTCAGCTGTGTGTTTTTCAGAAAAGGAATGAATGACTTTAGGGCCAGGTCACTTGAATAGTTTGAAGCAGACAAGGTAGAGAACTCATGCATAGCGTATATACTTACATACCATGGCAGACAGTTGTGTTTTGTCAGGAGAATGCTCTAAATTGTTGATCTTTTTTCAGTGTGGCCTTTATTTTACATATGAACATATAATAGTAATGTCGCTTCTAGCCAGCCATGACTTCTTTGTACCTCCCTCCAACAACTTTGTATGAAAACATCAATATAAGGAAAACTGTATATACCTTTTGATGTATTCAGTCTGCAGGAGTCTTTAAAAGCCCTTACATTCGCTGACAATTAGATCATCTAAGTAGTTTCATTGAAATAAGCCATTAGGCTGGCAGGTATCCTGTGCTTTGTTCTTCTAAAGAAGAAAAAAAAAAAGTGCACTCAATTGCCTGTTTCTTTGGTGTCTTTTTTTTTCCTGTGGTTCATGACCAGACACTTCTGTTCTAGGACTTTTCTTTTTTGGGTAAAAATAATTTATAGGGTAGAGTTTGTATGTACAAAGCTTGACAGGTCTTCCTTGCAAATTTTTAATTTTTCAGTAGTTCGATTCCCATGATTTTTCTGACAGTTTTTGGTGATTGCAGTGAGAAATATCATCAATTAAAGCAATAGTATTCCACGATCTCTAAATGTGCCAGTAATTTTTACTTTATTGTTCAGGGGTATGAATTTGAAGAGGTTGCGTATTTCATTTGCTATATCCCACTTTCATCTGGATTCAACATCAAAATAAGGTACCGAGTGTTGTACTTCATCGCTAAACATCTGTCAAAGCTGAATCACAATGATTTTGAATAACTGGTGCAAAATTTTCCCAAGGACTCAGCAGTGTAAGTTGGAAAACTAATTTGGCATTGTAAATGGATTTATTGCCACATGGACATGTATAGTCTAGAGTCTTCTCCTAACCTTGCTTTCAGACATCTGTAGTTTATCATAAGTACGTAAAGTCTGTGTTCTCAAATTCCTTGACTTTCATCTAGGAATTATGTGATCTGGACAGGTTAACTAAATATTCTGGTTTGTCATTTTGTTTCTGTGTTTTGAAGTGAAGTTTTGCACACTGTGGGATAACTATTGTGGCTGTTTAGAACGCGATGAATGGCTTACTCCCTTTGAAACAGGGTGTGAAGTTAAAGGAACTGCTGGAACTAATGCAGTGAGGTCATTACCTTCATCTTACAAATTTCAGCCTGTTAAGTAACATCCTTAAGGCTTAGCTTTTGGTAATTACAAACACATAGAGTCTCCATTTGTGTTCTTTCTCCAGCTGCTTTGAAAATAGGAAGAGCTGGGGCTACCCAGGTTGCCAAGAGTTGCTGCATCCCTGCTGTGTGTATCCTGGCACTTTTGAGGTCCTTCAGTCGTACCTCCCTTTCCTGCTTCTGGTCCCACCGATGTCAGGCTGGTGACCTGAGATGTTTGCAGAAAAGTCTGTGTGTCTGTCAGGCTGGTGACCCTGTACATAAACACCCTGAACTATGGTTTGATACGACCTTTAACGTTCCATGTTTGGTTGCAAGTTCATTACTCTGATGGATATGAAGTCTGGACTCTCTAAGCTCAAAGATCTGTTAAACAGTTGATTTTTCTATTTTATTTTGTTCAGCTTCTGTGCCTGAAAAATAGAAATGGTAATACTGCTCTTTCTAGGTAGCTTATATAGATGTAGCAAAAATGCCTGTAAACTGATTCATTAAAAAAAATCTTTATTATTTAAAAATAAATCGGTATGAAATATATATCAACTACATGTGAGTTCTTATGTTTGCAAATTTTTATCTTGACTTCAGCATTTTTACAATACATTGGTAAACATTTTGCAATTAATTTCAACTCAAAAAAAGGATGAAAAGGCATTTTTTTTTCCCTTTGTCAGCTAGCTTGTTTACTCCAGCATCGTTGGAATCAGTGTAGCACATGTGTCATGTTTTCTGCTGGATTTATTAAGTAGGATGTAATTAATTAAGATGAATCTCTCCAGAGCTAGTTTCTGGATCAGGTGAAACCTCTGGCCTTGTCCTCTGCTTTGAATGTATGTATGTGCTTTTGGTGGTTGGAACTTGAGACATTTACAGAAACTTACAGGTGTTCCTTTTGTTCAGAGCATCTAGTTTGTTGCTTGGGGAGGGTAAAGGGCAGGAGGATGTGGCTGGATGAGCTGTCTGGTTTTGCTTGCCTTTCCACTCTAGTTTTTAGAATTTTGTGGTGAGGAAGTATGGCCTGGGCTCATCTACAGATGAGAGAAGAGGTAGCAGGTAGATCAATATGATGTAAAGAGTCAGAAAGCAAGGTTGGGAACAAAAGACTCCCCACAGAAAATGTCCTTGATGCTTTGGTGACCAGACCAGCTAATGATTTTCCTCTATCTCCTCCCTGACAGAGGAGGGAAGGGTAAGCGCTTCCTGACCAGAAACAGAGCAAGGATTAGTTATGCTGTTGAAGTTCACCAGCAGGAGATCCTTAGGGCATTTGGACAGCTGTCTCTTGGAGAATTGATCAATCAGTCCTATTGCATGAGGAAATTAATTCTGACCAGATCACTTATTAATGAGTATAAATATGGAGTGTTTTTCCTTAGTTTGCTTTTTGGCATTTCTCAGGGAGCAACCAATGCTTTTAAAATTGTCCTGAAACATTTTTTATTTATTTATTTATTATAAATTGCCACATGAAGTTAAGTCTTCTTTTAGTCCAGAATTCTTAAGATAAGAGAGGGCAACTATGTCTCAACTCTCCGTAGAGTACTGTCTCTTTTCTCCTCTGACTTCCTTAAATGTTCCTATGGGCAGGGGAAGTGGCAGAGTTGGCCTCTGATCTGTTTTGTTCTCATTTCATGTTCAAGAGCATATATCTTAATTTTGATAATAAGTAATTGATAAAATGTTTGATTTAAATGACCATAAAGAGTTGACTACAAAATAGTTATCTAGCCAGTAAATAGAAACCTATGCAAACCCACTCTATCCCAGTCTGTTAGCCTTTGTGATTATCTTCTGTCATGCACTCAAGAGATTTGTCCAAGACACAAAAGAGAACACCAGCTCTTCTCTGTGCATCTAACCCTTCCGGGAGAAACTGTTTTTATACTGCACCTCAACTGCTGAATTAAAGTCAGAATGTGGGTGTGGAAGACAGCCAGGCTAAAGTCACACCCCTAAACCTTTACGGTCCTTTGTCACGTACCTTACAGAGACAGCTTTGGTACTGCAGAAGGGATGGATGTAAAATACAACGGTCATAACAAGGATTTGTTTGCTCTTGGCTTACATGCAGTTCTCACAAGATGACTGCAAAGGTACAGGGCAGAAGGAAATGAAACTCTGGAGACAGTGGATGTCCAGGAAACTTAATACAGTGCGTTGATATAATCTGCAACAACTTTGCTTTTTTCCAGCCTTGATTCTTGGATGGTAGTACAGCTTATGCTTAAATAATCTTATTAAATTGTTACTTCTTTTGTTGTAGGAAGAAAATAAAGACATAGGTCAGGGCATTTTTATCCCATCAGTATTATTCTCTACCATCAGGTTAAACAGAGGTAATAACACATGGTAGCATGTAAGTTATCCATATTTTGGGGAGCAGAGAGAGGGAAGACAAGAAATTCTATATGTTACTTTTGTGATTTCCCCAAAGAAAAAGAATGACACCATTTATCCTTCCCACCATTTTCTCTTCTATGACCCTGAAGGGTCATATATATATTTGTTAATAAAGTTCATCAAGTTACTAGTATCAGTGACAACAGTCAGCCAATCTGTGCAGATATGTGAGAAAATTAAATTCCTGTAACTATCCCCAAATCAGTGGATATCAGCTAATTTCCCTGTTCAGTAGAGCAGATAGATATCCATCCCAATATCTCATCTTTTTGCAGATCCCTTTTTTTAAATTTTATTTTTATTTTTTTTTTGTCCCCCAAAGGGCAAAAGATGCTGATTCAAGAAATAACTGATTCACTAGCAAAACAAATGTGTGCTTCAGTGTTGTGTCAGTGCAGTCTGCAAAAAAGGATTTGTTCCAGTCAGTCATCAGTCTGAGGGAGATGACAGTGCATTTAAACATTGAAGCTAGAATTTTATTGGCTGTGTTTCAAAGCAAGTTCCCTCAGCTCATCAGCAGTTTGGGAGATAGTCTTCAGTCAGAATCAGAGTGATCTTTCCTTGAAGAAATGCTAGGAAATTTGGAAAATCATATGTATCGGAAAGAGAGCGTAGATCAGGAAGAGAAGATCCCAAAGAAATCCCAAAGAGCCAACAGCTCTGTAGAGATAAGGAGTAGCAGCTTACAGTGCTTAAGAGAGAGTATGTGGAGAATGACTATGATGCTTGGGATGGTAGACAGAAACAGATAAATATTAAACTATTTTGTTGAAATTGCTAGTCTCACCAAGATGTTCCTAGATTAACTTTGTCTCAGAGTAAGTGAGAAAAAATTGGGATTCTTCCTTTGAAAAACAGAAACTGTGTCTGTCCTTTCTGTGAGTTACAGGAAAAAACCCCATACTGTCTTCCTATGTTGGGGGCAGTGAATAGGAGAAAGGACTTGTTTCCTTAATCCTGTCTTTCTCACAGGAACATACTTTCCTTTGAAAAATCAGCTGTTTACAAGTTCTTAATTGTTGCAGTCTTAAAACTATGAACAGATTTTATTTTTTTTTTCTCATTTACGTTACAACATTTATTTTCTTATTGTCAGGGACAAATTTGTGGTGTCACAAAAGTTCACTAGGAAATTTCTTTGGTATTTGCTAACAGCAAAATTGTGTTATTAATTGAAGTTATTATTAAATTAAAGAAGTAACATAAACCACTGTAGGTGGTTTGTTTTTTTTTTTAATCCTAGTGACTTAGGGTAACAATGATATCTTTCAAAAATTGTGTGGGTTTTTAACTGAGATATTATATTTATATTGATACATATGGATGTCTTAATGACATAAAATTTTATACATTGCTGTCATTGTTGCATCTTCTAACCACTTGGAATGTTGTAATACCACAGACTAGATGAAATGCCTGGGTAGCGTTCTCTCCTGTATTCATTGTCTGTGAAATATCTGCTGGTCTTTGGGGAAAGAAATCCATCACTTATGTTATCTGTGAAAAGTAATACTCTCAACACTGATCTATTACGTGATTTTGCAAATGTGGGGTTTTTTTTTCTAGTTGCATAACTTTAAATATATTGGTAGCACTTGCAAGTTACTGTCAGCATTTTTACTAGAAACCTTTACTTTTTGTCTGCAAAAACTGTAGAATACTGAAACTGCATATTCAGCATTTCAGCGTACAAACAAGTGACTCCACAAAATCCAGCGTGTATTTGTACTGCTGTGATAGAAATGAGGATACTTTTTTATAAGCATGTGAATCAAAACTTGATAAATATGTGAACAGTCTTTCAAGTTGTGTTGTTATTTTGTGTGTACTGTCTGAGGCAAGGCAGGGAACAGTTGCAAGCTTGTGCACAGTATATTTGACTGTCAGCTTCTGTGGAGAACTTCTTTGTAATGACTGTTGTCTGTTTGTCATTTTTTGTTGGTTTTTCTATAAACAGTTTGAGTACAATAGTCACGGGAATTTATCTGACCACTTGGGTACGTGTACAGCTGTCTAAACAGCATTTGTTCACAGTAAGGAGAACATGATTCACTGTAAGGAGGACTATTCATTAGCAGTTCCCTAGAAGTGCCTTTTTCTCTCACCTGAGCATAAAGGTGATGCTGGACTGGTATAAAAGCCCATATTGAAGATAATTACAGTTAGGTGAGATTAGTTTTACCTGAGATTATGGCTCTATTAATTTTCTTAGAGTAAGAAAATGGTTGTAGACGGTTCTTTTGGGGGTTACAAGAATACAGTGCAATAAATATCCCGAGTTTATGAGCTCATGACTTTCTGTGTTTTAATAACAAATTAGTTGGTAAGCTTTCCATCAGCATACAAAAAATCAGTAGAATTTTTGAAATGCATACTTAGCCTTGATAATATTTATCTTTTAAAGTGAGAAAAGTGGGTGTGCAGTTTAAAGCAGTTGTTGAGGAGTTGAAGTGGCAATTTTATGGCATAGATTAAAAGGCAAGAGTGGTAGTGTGTTTAGCTGCATTTTTGTCGTAGACTTCACATATGCTTTAGATACTGGTAGAAACAACTTACTTGTACAGCTCAAGAAGGACTGTTCATGAATCAGAATTTATTTGTATGCTAAAAAAAAAGAAAATATTATTTTGACATTGCTAAAACACACAAGCAGCATTCACAAAACCCAACTTATTAAACCACTGTTTCGACAGATATACAAAAGATGCTGATCTTGATAATTTTCTAAATAACCATAATACAGAATTTTGTAATGTCTTAGAGTACTTAAAAGTCTTTTTACAGATTAGGAAGCTTAAGATCCTCAAAGTATTTAGTGGTTTAATAGAGGAAGAAGAAAACAGGGCTCGTACTTTTTTCAGTGTTCTTTGAAATTTTATTTTATAATTATTACTTATGACCTCTTGTTATTCAGTTGCTTCCACTTGCTAATTTCTTTTACTGATATTTTTCTTGCTGATGCTATGTTCGTATCTGCTTTTTTCAGTGGTATTTATGTAAGGAACCTTGAGTAACAAGAACAGCAAATTTCAGATTGTCTCTGGAGTGACATTACAGCATTTTTTTTTCCTCATAATTATTTTGGGGATATGTTTAATCTGATTTGCTGCAGATCATGTTAGAAGAAATGTTATTTCTTAGCATAACAGATGCTATGGCTAGTGATAGGTTATGACACCAATGAAGTGAGGCATTTCTTCACACACACTTGAAGATACAGATTGCATCCTGTCTCATATGTGCTAGAGAACAATTTCTTTTATCATCAGATGTTAAGTCCTTGACTTCATCTTTTGGCTGTAGAGTCTATTTCTCTTGCTTCCCAGCATCAAGTTCAGAATAGTTAATGACAACCTCAACAGATGAGGTGCTGTCTCAGGTGTTGCTCATGTGTTTTAGAGACTGGCAATCCAGGCATCTCTTACACTACTGGCCTAATTCTTCCTAACAAGTAGATGGTGATCCTACTTTCCCACTAAGAGTCTTTGATAAAATCTGTAGAGATGGCTACTTAAAGTGCAAATAGCACTTATTTTAGCAATCAGGTGCAGAGTTCAGGGGGGAAAAAAGCCTTCTTTCATGACTTGAAGTCACATTTCTTTCTTGTCTCTTTCTTTTTTTCTTAAAATACTCCTTTTAACAAAACTGACATTCAGAAGATCTTTCTTCTCTGTGGTCTTAATCTGACATTGAGTTCCTTAATGGAACCACCCTTTGAGCCTTCCAGTCTTGATTGGTTGTAATTCTTCTCTTTACAAGTGCCTTTCCTGTAGTTATTTGTTCTGCTCAGAGAGTTAGTGTTTCAGATCTTTCCTTACTCTTCAGGAGACAAATTTTCCTACTTCTCCCAACTGTTCTTCTTCTAGTGTCCCAGGATTCAGTTGAAAAAGTTAATTTGCCCTTCAGTTAATCAAGACTGTGTTCTGCTTCCATCCTCATCAATATCCGGCACATTTTAGCTGATTAGGAAATTATTAAAACAGATTAACTTTAACTGTAGATTAAGGAACTAAAATGTTTGTTCTGGTCCTGGAGGGAGAGCCTTACAAGTTTAAAAGAACAACTTGTCCTCTTCAGTTAATGGCCAGCTGTTTCTTGAACAAACTTTGAGATTGACAAAGCCTTAATTAAATTGCTTAAATTCTCAGGTGTAGATCTGATCCAACATTCATTGAAGTTGATTGATGTCAGCAAACTTCAGACAGACTGAAGTCTTAACACAAAGAAGTATTTGAGTACAGTCTCCACTGTCTCACAATAATTATAAAACATTTCGACAGCTTCTTTCTGTCTCTGACTGGAAAACAATGCAGTGGCTTGGGTTTTGTGCCGAGTGGCACCTGGAGTGAAGGGTCTCTAGGACACTTTGCTCAAATCTGCGGAGCTTTGTCTTTATTGGTGGTGTTGTCTCCATGTTGGTATAAAAATCCAGAGCAGGAGGATATTGGGTGGGTTTAAAGCAACTTTTTAACCTTGCTTTTATTTTTTGTTTTGAAATTATATTAGAAGTTGTTGTTCCTTAAGTGAAAAGACTTAATAAATGAAAATCAGTCAAAATTAAAGGCCTCCATTAAAGTCAGCACCCATCTGGTATTTGAGTGTTCTTATCCTTGTTACCTAATTTGAAAAGGAGAATTCGAGAAAAACATAGTATTTTGATGTAAATACTTAAGAATGTACTTAACAGGGCCATGATTAACCTGATCTCTGGGCCCTCCTTTTAACAGAAGGTTGGGCTAGATGGTCTCCAAAGCCCCTTTCAGCCCAGCCTTTTCTATGAGTCTGTGATTCTGCAGTATCTTCAGGTGCATGATAGATACGTATCCACACAGAGCTGGCTAATCATAGAGATATTTGATTAACTTTCTGCTCACACTTCTTTGTATTCCCACTTCTTGCAAAAACCTCGGTGCAAAATGAAGGTACAAGTGATGCACACCAGAAGAATTGGGAATGCTGCCTCTGTATGTGGCAAGAGCTAGCTTTTCCAAGCATGTTACTGTTAGCATTTTAGGGCTACAAGCGGTAAGTGGAAAACCAAAGGAGCACTGGGAGCATTAATGGAGCTCCTGGCAGATGTGACAACAAATACAGCGAAGTGGGAGTAAAGAAATAATTTATTACTTTGTTCTTTTTAAAAATTGTGTTGTGGGCCTTAGACTGTAAGGCTGTTTAATGTGACATGGAGGACTTCAGGTGTGTTTAACAGCAAAATTGTAGGTTTTTATACAGCTTACTTTTGTAACACTTCATTTTTAGAGTGCAGTGAGATTATATGGGGAGACTGATGTTGGTGAAAAGCAGATGGGTTGGGTCTGTAATGAGTCCCCTGTGGGGATTTTTTTTTCCCCCACAATGTCCTGTCACATGTTCCTTCCAGATAGAGATGAATCCAACCTAGGTTAGTATTTAGCTGGGGAAATGGGGACTGACTTATATCCTGAATTTTTATGTTATGTACAAGGAAGAAGGAGGGAATATTCAACACTCTACAATTATCTGCAACTGGACAGGAAAAAACAGAAGAGTGAGGAAAGTGTGGGGATTGTAGCTGTCAACAACTTGTCTTGTGGATCCTGCCCTGGGTGGGGAGTTGCCTGATGGCATCTTTCAAAAGAGGGGGAAAATGCTCCTAGTTTACAGCACATGTGTCTGTTTGCCATTAACCGAAGGGCCTGTGCTCTTCAGCTGGCTCTGTTTGGCTTGTTTTCTAAGCTCAGGGGCCTAAATTCCTGGAACAAGCTGAAGAAATCCACAACTAAGGTTCAACTATATTTTAAATATCTTATTAGAAATCCTTGTTCAAAAGTTTTGATTAATGTAATTTCTAAATGTGTAGAAGGGTTGTGTTTTCTGTTCTTCTAGGGACCTGAGATATCTTCAGATAGTAAGAAAAAATTGTTTATTTTGACAACTTGCAGCTTTGAATTTGCTGAGTTGGGATGGATTTTGGTTTGTGGGTTGATTTTTTTCCTATCTCTGAATATATTAATTGCAATTTTAATATAATTAATAGAGGATTCTATGAGTTCGCACCAGATGGCAGAATTTCACTTATCCATGACAACAGAATTCTGGGGGACAATATGTTGTGTAGGGATATAGTAATCATAAGTAGCTGTGCAGTTGGTTGTGCTTAACCTTGGGATGCTGAGCCGGGTATCTTCTCAGAGCATGGTTGAGGGGCAACTTCAGGAAATCAGATTTGTCCATTATATGTCACTTTGATCACCGCAAAAGCAATACTGACTCTCTAAATTTATGTTAATGGCTGTGCTGTCATGCTTGTACGGAAATATATCTCTGAATTAACATTTTTGAGAAGGAGTCTTGATTTATAAATGTTCTTTGTTAATGATTAACTGAATTAAAATGTATCTGTGGCTTATTAAGGCTTACTAGTTTCTAGTTTCTGCTACTTTACTTATTCCTCTTTATTAAAATATAATAAAGTTATTGTCTGGAAATAGCTTTACTAGCTATTACTTTCATACTTCCTGATGGAAAGCATAAAGTTGAGATGAATATGGACTGAAAGTAGTGTAGATACCTGTGGTAAGTATTCAGCCCTGTAAAGCCAAACAGTACATCACTGGGTATTCTGTTGAATCACTTGCTTACAGTTGATTGTCCTGCACCAAGGAATGCAGATTGTGCATCCTTCCTAACACCTGATTTTTCAGCAGCCCAGGAGGGTAGCATCTATGGGGTTTGCTAACAGGAGACCTGACAGGGAGCTGTGCTTTGTGGCCAGACCTAAAGAAGCATGAAATAGCTATTGCTCTTAGTGTCCATTTTGTCAGACCAGACTCCTCCAGAACTGGCTGCAGATCTTGTGGCCATAAGCCCTGAACATAATGTGTTTGAGATCTCTTGGATCTGTGAAATGTTTTGTCCCTGGGTAGAAAGCTGGCCTTGCCTCTTAACCCTTCCCATTTCCCTCAAAATGCCTTTTCACCACTTCAGACAAACCAACCAAGGTACCACACAAACAGCATCTTTAGAATTGAATTCCTGGGTTAATCTTGTTGGAGCAGGTGATTTCAGTCTCTGGGTCCTTGTAATAGGCAGGGCTGCCCCTTTGCACAGCTTCACACCTTGACTTGAGGAAGACCCTTGTAAAGAGTGAAGTTTGCAGCTTCCTGTCAGCAGATGAGACTGCTTGTGAGAAGCAGGTGTGACCTGTTTTGTGGTGGCATGTGCACAGTGTAAGGTCCCTGAGCAAACCAAGGAGCCCTGTTGTAGCAGCCCATGGCATGCCATTCCCAGCTCCACAATTCAAAAGCAAGTTGGTGTCTGCCCCCTGGAACCTAGTTCTGTAGCTACTTTAAGGGTAGGGAGGGTGTGGAGGTGGGGAGGAGAGATAGAAGAGGAAATGTTTTACCTTTTGTCTTTTCTCTCTGCCATTTGCTGGTGTTGCCAGGTGTTTGAGGCAGCCTGCTACCAGAGATGTGTAGCACCTGGTACGGTGGAGGCTGAGTCTTCAGGTTGCTTCATGCTGCAATAGCAGAAGTCCCAACAATGCCAACGCTTGAAATGCAGAGAGAAAATGTAGTATCTTTTATCTGAACAGTTTGAAAGATTGCAAATCTTTAATAACAGATAAAAAATATGCTGACATCTCTATAAAATAAAGTAGATTATATGTGTGTTTTAATGCTTACTCTGCTGACTACTCTTTGCTGTCACATAATTTTTGAACAGAAAATATAAAAGCAGCTGCAGAGGAATAATTCTGATATTTGCACACAGTGATTTTTATGCATAAGCGGAATAGCAATAAGTTGTTAGAAGAACTGATCAATGTGCTATAGCGGAAAAGTTATGAAATCTTGCTTTCCACAGTTTTGTGACAGGCAGCCCAGTCAAATTAAATTGTGTTTAGAATGTGAGGTTAATACCTAGAAGACCTGGAATTGCATTTGCAATATAATGTATTATGAGTTTAATTTTCTAAGTAGCCATGGCTCCAACTGACACTTATAAACAGCAGTTTAAAGCTGCTTCTTCCCACTTCATGTTTCATGAAGAATGAGCTGAAAGGAAAATCTCTTTTGTTTTTCTAAAACAGAAAATGGCTTTTTGTTGTCACAGTTGGGCATCAAATTATAACTTTTTTTTTACTGGTTGTGCTTAAAGCTAGAGGTTAGAATTCTAGAAGTAGTTTATAAATTCATATTTCACCTTACAGTACATATAAAATGACTTAATGAATCACTTAAAAAATATTATTGTTTGTTCAGTTTATTTATTCTCCAGATATATAATGCTGACATGTCATAAAGCCCCAGAAGAGAATCATAGAATGGTTTGGGTCCAATCCCTGACATTCTGTGATTCTGTGGTTGGAAGGGACCTTAAAATCATCCAGTTCCAACCCCCCTGCCATCAGCAGGGACACCTTCCACTAGACCAGGTTGCTCAAAGCCTCATCCAACCTGGTCTAAAACAGAAAATGGCTTTTTGTTGTCACAGTTGGGCATCAAATTATAACTTTTTTTTTACTGGTTGTGCTTAAAGCTAGAGGTTAGAATTCTAGAAGTAGTTTATAAATTCATATTTCACCTTACAGTACATATAAAATGACTTAATGAATCACTTAAAAAATATTATTGTTTGTTCAGTTTATTTATTCTCCAGATATATAATGCTGACATGTCATAAAGCCCCAGAAGAGAATCATAGAATCATAGAATGGTTTGGGTTGGAAGGGACCTTAAAGATCATCCAGTTCCAACCCCCCTGCCATCAGCAGGGACACCTTCCACTAGACCAGGTTGCTCAAAGCCTCATCCAACCTGGCTTTGAAAACTTCCAGGGAGGAGCATCCACAACTTCCTTGGGCAACCTGTTCCAGTGTCTGACCACCCTCACAGTGAAGAACTTCTTCCTAATATCTAATCTAAACCTACCCTCTTTCAGTCTCAAAAGTTTTGTGGAGTTGTCACTATCAGACCTATTTCAGATTTTTCTGTGGAAACTGGTGAATTTTTTATACTAACTGTGCATTGACAGAAGGTTATTTTGCAATGCCCATAGAAGCTGGACTAAATAGCATGTTTTGTGATTACTTCAGAGCTACTCCTGTAGTATATATCCCTAGAGTGGAAGCAGATCAGCCAAAGGAGCCCGTATGCGGTAATCCACTAACAAAAGGTTAGGTAAGACTTGATGTTCCTCGGTGGACCTGGGCCTCTGATATTGCTTCCTGCCTTGTTCTGTCTTGAACCTGAATGTGTTGGCCTGTTTTGGTAGAAGTCAACAAAATCACTTAGATCTCTTTTTGTTCTGAAACAAATAATTCATTAATATGAAAAGGGCTGAACAGAGTGAGTCGTGTGAGTTGCTCAGTGAGGACTAAAGGCAGGAGAAACCTTTGGGCAAAAATGCATTTGTTTGTCAAGGTTTCTTTTGTTCCCAAAGCATGTGGGCATTAGTAAGTTATTTATTGTATAAGTTTAGGTAGATGTTATGTTTTAAAACCAGCTTGGTTTAGATTTCATTTTGATCTTCAAGGATATTACAGGGCAGGTCCAACCTGCTTCATGATCTCTAGGTAAAGCCAACACTCAGTAACTAATAAATATATCTAAGTGCACTATATACATCTGAGGAAAATGTCCGATGAGAAAACTGCTGTCCTATCTTCTAACTTGGACAGCTGGGTTAGATACAAACGTACTTCAAAAAAGTAAACAAATAGCCATGTGAAGGCAGAGTTATCTTTGTGAATTTCAGACGTATTTTAGAAACGCTGTAAATAAGGATTGGTTGTGTCTTGGTTCACCTCAATTTCTTACTGTAAAATACTTAGGATTTGGAGTTTGGTGGGGTTTTTTAAAAATTTTCATTATATAGCCCCTGTAGGTAGGAAGAACTGTAAGCATAGTAGGCAAGCTGTGAAGGAAGATCTTGAGCCTTAACCATTGAAAAATACTTATATGAGCCTAGAGGGCTGTATAAAGAGCTGTTTTAACTGGAAACTTTCCCAGATGACACGCACAGGCTCTGAAGTGTGTGCAGTCAGAAGCAGACAGACCTAAGATACAGGTGACTATGTTAGGTAGATGTACTGAGCTGTAGCAAACTCTTCATGGATAGCAATTAAAAACTTATTTTCTTCAACGTAGCAAAGAGATTCTCTGTTGATGAGCTTCACCGTTTTCCTCACCCTATTAAATCATTACTGCTCCCACAAGACTTCTTTTATTTTTATTTTTTATTTCTCCTCCATTTTTGTGGTGCACAGTGGGTGTCACCATTCTACTGCTAAGTTTTTAATTTTGGGGATGTGTTGTTTTCTGCATGTGAACTTGGGTCTACTTTATGGATGGTTTGTTATGAGTTGGTTTTATATTGCCCTTCATACTGAAACTCTAATGATACAGAACATACAGTAATTGTTTTACATTAATGAAATGCAAGTATTTGCCTTTATGCCAGAGTAGAGTTTGTCATAATTTATCGAGTGTGCAGCCTGTGTTTAACCCATCAGAATTTAAAACTAGATATTTCATGAAAACATGAGCTGCATATCAGTAATTAAGTGTTCAATCATTTTACTGTACTAACAGAATAATAATTTTTTAATAGAATATATTATTATTTAATCACAGAATACTATAGAGTTAGTTTAAAAAAACCAAAGAAACAAAAACTGAAACACATTTGAAAGCAATTTCCCCCAGGTGCTGCATGCACAATGTCTTCTTTTTTTGGTGTCAGAACAAGAATGAGTGTCCATGTTCAGTTCTTTAGCCAAAAGACCTTCTTTTCTGTAATACTCATAGATTGGTTGTGGTTTTCTGTTGATACTCTGCTTGTTACTTTAGATAAAAAACATATAATTTTCCCAGCAGTAAATCTTCCAAATTAAAGTATTCAACCTGCGTAAAGTCTTTCATCCTACTTTACATGAAAACTGACTGGTGTATTTAAGATAATTAATTTAGAAGCAGCATGGAAGATAAGGCTGTGGTGGGTTGACAGGCTTGAGCAGGGAGAGAAGCAAGGACATATAGATTTGAAATAATTGGCTTTTAACGTTTTGTTTTAGTGGCCATAAGAAAATTTTCCATTGTGATTGTAAAAATGTACATGATGATATTCAAAATGTAAAACCAGATGTTAGTTGCTCTAGTATGGATCTGGAATAACTCTTACATTTATTTATGCAGCTGCAACTGAAATCAGAACCCAAGGCACAACTATTTCATTTCATTTTATCTTCTCTCATGCATTTAAAGAGGGGGAACTTGAAGGCTAAAATCGCAAGAAATTGTAATAAGTTCACTAATCTATTCCTTAAAAAAAAAAAAAAAAAAGAAAAAAGAAAAAAGGTATTTGGAGCTTCAGTGATATGTGAGTGTGAGACAGAAAACAAAATGTCCAGTGAAATCAGCCTGTATTTATAGTGTGATTGTATGTGTACATAAACAGGTGTGTAGGTACATACATACCCTGCATTTAACCCACTTTCTCTTTACAGAAACCCTTAAATATAATATCTCTCTGAGTTGTTTTTTGGGGGGTTTTTTGCTGGTTTGGTTGTTTGGGGTTTTTTTCAGTTGAGTGCGTACAACAGCTTCTTAGTATTTTGATGAATCCCATCTTCATCTGCTGGTTTGAATATATCGTATTATTTTATTCCTCCTTCCATGATGTCTTACAGGAATTTGTAGCTGAAAGAATAATGCAGAGACTGAATCCTAATAGATCAAAGATTTGACATCTTTATAGGCCTCTGCTTAGTTATATGTAGAGTTCTGCAGAATTGCATAAAGTTCTTTGTAAATCAGAATTTCGCCTTGCCAGACTGCTTGCATGAAACAGGTGAATTGGATCCCTTCTCTTGTTTTAGACTGGTGGCATGGAGGGGAAAAGTCACAACGTGGTCACAAGTGGGGTTTTTCAACAACAGCAAAAGCAAGTTACAGAATACACATAAGTGTTGTTAGGTTTACAGCCCATAAGTACCAAAATATGCCAAAATTTAAATTTTCAAGTCTTTGCAACACTTTTTTTCAGGATAGTAAGCTTATAAAATTTTGTAACCAGGGAAAGAAGAGTACACTTAATGGCATGTGTATTTAAATCACTCAACATCTAGGAATATATCATACATATCTGTGAAACACTGAACTTATTATTTTAACTGTATTTTAAAATCTGATATGTTGGCTCCAGCTCATACCAGATAAAAAATTTTAAAGTTATCTCTCCAGAAAGATGATAGCTAGAATTTCAGTATCTGAAAAAGATTACACATGCATTTCTTTTAAAACTGAATGTGTAAATCTTATAATTAAAAATTCTAATTAAAAATATTTTTCTTTAGGCAATCAACTATCAAAGATTTAGTATTTGGCCTAAAACATTCAGAGTAATGCTAATAAGCTCTAGTTAAATTTTCTTTGGGATTTGTTTTTGTTTTTCTTGCTAGGAATAATGAGTTCTTTAACATAATTTCACACTTGTACAACTTCTTTCATGTGGATTGTTTTTTTTTGTTTTGTTTTGGTTTGGTTTTTTTAAACCAGCCAAACAAGTTTTTGGAAATAATTTTATCCGCTTGTTTAAAAGCAACTGTTACCACAAGAGAATGTAAACTCTGTTTAAGATGGCATGTCCTCTGTAAACAATGAAGATAACAAATGCTACATTCAGTGTTCAGTGAAAGACAAACCACAAGTTAAGGTGATGAACCATAATTCTGAGAAGGAATTATTCAGAAGGGTTTTTTTTTTTTCCTTGACTTTAGGTCCTAATGCATAAATATGTAGACATTTAAAAACAAAACACCACACACCATTTACCTAGGATTAAAAAGCCATAGGACTGAAGATACCTGTTTAAATGTGTTCTTCACTAAAATTACAATTTGATGTTGGGTAGAAAAGAAAACTGTAGGAGTGTTATCCTTAATGTGTATTGCTCCTTGGAATATGACAGAGCCAGAAGGCAGCTTGTTAATACACACTTCACTCCTCTTCAGTAGCTGTATTGAGAATACAAGAGCACGTTTGTTTCTTTGATAGATGAATAGAAGAAATAAGGAAGAGGCAGGGAAGCAGGTGTGTCAGCACATAGCAAGTGTCCTTCCAAAGAGAAAACAGCCAAGTCTGTAGTTTATCTTATCATGAGCTTTTACCCTTTGAATTAATCTGCAAAGTAATATCTGGTGAAAAGTACAGAGTAAGATGTTTTTTAGTAATTATTCCTAAGCCTGTGTTTCTGTTTTGATAACTGACTACTCATAGCAGTTCTGGCTATGATGGAAAATGGGGAAAAGTCTGTCCTTGGTTTGCACTGACTACAGCAGCTAGCACGGGTGTATCCAGCTGGGTATGCCAAAACCAGCTGGAATACCTGTTATTTTACTAAATAGATGCTCTTTATCTTTTAGGGTTTTATTGGTTGCCAAAGGATTTGATGTTTTTTCTTTTTAGTAGGTAATTTTAGCAAGCTTAATGACTTAAAAAAAATAAATACATTAATTAAAAGATGCATTCATCAGCTATAAGGCTGTGCAGCTTTGCTACTGTCAGAGGAGCTTTTAGAGGCTGAGGTTCATAAGTGATGTAGTTGTGCACTGTGATTTTTTTTTTTTGTTTGTTTGTATGATAAATTTGTGTTTGAGAAGAGAGAATATATCATGAGGTGTCTTCAATGCCCTGAGAAATAGCATTTGAACCAGTTACATTGTCCTGCTCTAATAGTGTGATTTATGGAAGCTCTCTGAGGATAGATAGTATGGGTTTTTTTTCAAGATTTTGAATGCATTGAGTATTTACTTTCAGTTGAAACCTATAATTTTGAAGGATTCTGGTGTGAAGACTGAGAGGAGAAAGTGAAGTGCTGCCATTGAGAGAGCTTCTCTGTCCCCTCGCTGTCCCCTCTGCTAGAAGGAGAAACCAAGGTTGAAAGATCCACAGCAAACTACATGAACTTGGTTTATAACTTTTAAGGGTGACATAAACAAATACAGCATTCGAAAACTTGTCTGGTCCATGGTGTAAACTGCATGATCTAATCCTACTGGGATGCAGGGAAGAGGAGATAGTGTGCAAAAGACACTTGGAGACGAGTATACTAGCACTGTTAATAGTTACACAGCTTATTTTATCTGCTAGTGCCACTACTTTCACCCTTAACTGGCATCACACCCATGATTTTGGAAAGCATTTATTTTGCCACAGTTACGTGCTGTTGTTATGTGAAAGGTGAACCTTTTCAAGATGTTGCAAAGCTTTTCTGTTGCATGTCTGCATAGTCTTCAACCCTCTGAGGATGTGGTAACCAGCAAATCAACCCACAGCTGTGTTCTTCTATTAAGCTCTTGGAGCTGCAAGTAGATAACTTCAATTATCTAGAGTCCCACTAGTGCATAGATTATGTAGCTTGGCCCTTAGAAAATTATCTCCCACGCAAATACACAAAACTAAACAGCTGAAGCTTCTAATCGTAAAGCAGAAGAAGTTCTGCATTGCTGTTTAAGCTGTACCTTACTTTATCTGACATGTGTATGCTGAAGGCCAACAATCTGGAGTTTTTGTTAAGTGTTCATCATTTACCCACGGTACCTTGTTGGTCTAGGTTTTTTTTCTGAATGTTCCTTCTGGATTGACTGTTCTTATCACTTGTGTGCTTTCAAGTAGTATTTAAAAAGTCCTTCTTTCCTTTTGTATGTCAAAATGGAAAAAAAAAAAGGCAGAATCACTGCATTTGTCTTGGTTAGCAGATTGCCACTTTGTGCTTCAGGTTCCCATAGTTCATAAGGAAAAGTACTGCAAAGTTATCTTAACATTTCAAATTCAAATGTAAATCTTTTCTTATTCAAAAACATTGTCAGTGCAAAGGGAAAAATTATCCTCAGAGATTGCTGAAGTAGAATATGGCTGAACAAATCAAACATACTTAGTTTTTTGCAGGGAGGAATTGTAAGTTTTGTTTAGATTTGCTTTGGCTCCAAATAATTCAGGATGGGCTCCATCCCCATCTTTCTGTCAAAGCTTTGCAGATCCAAGGGGAGTAGGAAAAAGCACTTAAGACATTGACATGGAAATAAGCAGCTCTGAGTCCCACAGCTGTGAATGCCTGCTGAGGGCAGCACCAATGAATAAAGCATCACCATTTTTTTCACCGCTCATTTTTAGCAGAGCCTTAGCACTCTGGTGAAGATTTAAGTAGTAGCTCACAAGGATTAAGAGTTGATATTTTTCATCAGAAACTTTTCCCTAACAAAAACAGTCAGAATGTGCATACCATTAAAATGAGATACTACTCAGCTACAACATTTGTGCGCTTTTGTATTTAGTTCGTGTAGCTTAGTACTTGGTTTGCAGAGTTTTATATGGAGAAGTATGTCCTGGTGTGAGCTGGTACAAAATCAGTGGTTTCTGACAACTTTTGTCTCTGGCAAAGTTCTAAATAAAGGGAAAAAGGAAAGCAATATTGAATGAAACACTGATGCTGTACACTAGTAATGCTTGGGTGTAACAGATGCAATGTACCTGTCAGCCCATTCTCCTGAAAGTTCCCTTAAATCATTTTAACACCTCTTTTTTAATTGTTATTAACCCATTTTGTTCCCAAAAAAAAACAAAACACCTGCCACATTTTATTACAAGTGCCTACACATGAAATCCACTCTGCTCTTCTGTCACCTCCAGGTCTTTTCCAGCATGAGTACTGTCCATATGTGTCCATTTCCTTTCTCCTGAACCCTTGCTTTGGATTATTTTTCCTCACAATACATTTTGAAACCTTTTATTTTATTTTATTTTATTTTATTTTATTGCTACCTCCTGTTTGAAGTACTCTGAATAATTTGGCATTGTGATCCCAGCACCAACACTTCCCTCTTTTTTTTTTTTCCTTTTTTTTTTTCTTTTTTTAATATAATGCTAAACACTGTCAGGCTTAATATTATCAATAGATGTCCCTAAGTAACATAATTGCCTTTTACCAGGCTCCAATGTTCTTTGACACAAATAGTTTAAAGCCTATGATGTTGCAAGTTTGAGGTGTTTGACCTAAATAGTTTTAGGAGAAAATTAAGCAGAAATCCTTTATATTTTTCAAGGCCTGGATTTAATACAATCTCTAAATAATTTACAGTGTTTCATGTGTGAGCTTTCAAATGTGAATATTTTAAAAAGTGATGCTTTTTAACTCTGTTAAAAAATCAGTTAGCTCAAGCTTTATAGTCACAAGTCATTAATGCTGAGTGAGAAAAAAAAATTAATCCATTTTAACATGAAGTGTGTGCTTTTTTCCATTCTGCACATTATCTTAACAAAATGAATGAGCTTTCATTAGGAAAAAAAGTAAAAACTACAAGATTAAAGTTGATGAGCTAAATCAAGGTGTCCTGCTTGGTTGATTTAAATCCATGATTAAAATCAGTGATTTGATTTAAATCAATCCACTGTTCTTTCAGCCAGCCTGAAAGGAACTGTTCTTCATTTCCTGCCTAATTAGAATTGCTTCTGTAAGATTAGTTAGGATTGTGCCTTCATACAGCAAATCTGTTGTACCCTCTGAATTCCCTGAATGTTGTTTGTGGAGTGGAAGACCTTTTTTTTTCTTGTTGTTTTCCTGCTTTTCAAATAACAGCTTTAATGAAATGATACTGCTGCTAGGACAGCATACCACTATCTTGTCTCTTAATAGCTGGGGACTGAAAATTAGGTCTACAATCACAGCTCACCTTGTCTGATAAGGATCATTTCAGCTGGATGACTTCTTTAAATACCAAAGAGGGGGTTGATGCTCCCTTCTGTCTTGCTGCCCTCTGTCCATTACA
Organism: Antrostomus carolinensis; assembly: GCF_000700745.2. Classification (NCBI taxonomy): domain Eukaryota; kingdom Metazoa; phylum Chordata; class Aves; order Caprimulgiformes; family Caprimulgidae; genus Antrostomus; species Antrostomus carolinensis. Next base: position 54,031 of record NW_010294822.1, read on the forward strand.
CTGGGAGTGATGTTTCTGGGTTCCTGCCTCCCTGAGAGCTACGTCTGTGCAGCCTGAAGGCCAGAGCCAGGTTACCCTTCTCCACAGAAACTGAAAATAGAGGTGTGGAGAGGTAACTGAGTAAATGAGAGGCAGCAGAGCTAATAACAGCTATTTTTTCCATGGCTTCATGCCCATCAGTGTGTCCTCTGGAGACAAAGCCAGTGGGGGTTCCCATGGAAGCTTGTCTCCTCCTGGGAACCTTGCAAACTTCTCTGCAGGGTGGATGCTCTGGCAGCTTATCAATTTGAGCTTGTTTTGCAGCCCTCTTCTCAGCTGGCCACTATCTTTTTTATTATTCTTTTTTTTTTTCCTCCTTCCCAGCTTCGTGACACTTCAGGTTATGGAATTATCTCCTACTTCCCTGTGAAACTTTAATAGAAGTTGTCAAGGTCTTTAATGTGTTGCCTTCCTGTGGGGGTACCCATGAGCAGCACAATCACATAAGCTTCATTTCCTTAGGTGGAAAGAAAAGCCTCTAACGCAGCACTAAAGAAGATGTATCATACTAACTGTGTTGCTTATTTTTAGGAGTAGGGAAGCACCCTATGATGACAAACTACTTTGTTCTCTGAAGTGTAACTAAATAGCAATTTCTGTTGTAGCTATTGTATCCATCCTGAGAAAGAAAGAAGTGATTCAGCCTGGTGTGAAATCCAGGATAAAACCAGAACATTTCACTGCATTTCATTTGGGCCCATAAGCTGATTTCTTCCAAAAAGCCTTTAGTTGTTGATTTTCTTACTTTGTTTGGTCTGTGAGACAAGTCCTAGGAAGGATGGTCTTCTGTAGCAGGACTGTGGAGAACCTAACCCGAAGTAATCATCTTGCCAAACACTGCCTGCCCAGCCTCTGCCCATCACCAGAGCTTTGTGCTGCAGCTTCCCTGTAGAAGAAAAGAGTTTCCAATAAGGTTCTTCTCCTTTGCTTTTCTTTCTTACTTAGATTGCATGGCTGTTTGAGAAAGAGATTACCATGTACTCCAGATCTTTGGAGTGCCTCATGTTGTGAGATACAAGGGAGGCATGGTGGCATCTGTAAAGTATCACATTCTTAATTACATGCAGAGGTACTACGTTGGAAAATAATACTACTGCTAGTTCTAATAGATGAAGAATTTATCTTTACAATGAAAATGAAAAACGTGTAAAAGCTTGCTTGTACTTATGACAAGGAAACAATGTTTTGTTAGCTAGACTATAATTTAAAATACGTTATGGGAATTTACATTTTCTAAAGAAGGAGTTGCCAAATCAAATTAGTTTTAGATTCAGGAAACCTCTTGGTGAGGGATTCAGACAAGCCATATGGTACTGTCTTGAAAACATCAAGGCAAGGGAAGTATTGTGTGGGCTTTTATTACATTTTAGTCATTTTGTGAAGAAAATATGTTTTAATATTTTAATATGTACAAAATGGCTGAAATTGCAATTTAATGAGAAAAATTACATATACCTAAGATAAATCTAGATAATAAAAATCTACTCAGATGCATTCAGCTTGATTTAAGGGGCCTTGTTTTGACTGTAGGCTACTTAATATATTGAGGGAATTTTTTAAATATAAATACTATGGTGGATATTAATTTTATGCTGGACTCAGTGCTGCAGCAGCCTATTTCAGATACTTACATGGACTGTCTAGAGAGGAAAATTAATTTTTGGAGCAACTGTTGGTGCACAGGAGGCAGGTTTAGGTGTGTTGGTATTAGGGACTTGTTATTTCACCCTCAAAGCAGAGGCATGATGCTTATTAAATGGTGTCTTAGGATAATGCTGAGGTTATAATGTGAATGGTGCTGCAGAAACCCTCTTACAGCTCTGCAGCCTGGTGGTCTGTCACCCGATTCAAAGCTGCTTTGTGCCAACTGTCCATGGCTTCTGCCCACCCATCCTGGCTATCCTGCAGCTGGGAGTCCTCCTGGCCTGTGGTGGGCAAGGCGTTGAGTGTCTGTAGACCTTTGCATTGCTGTTTGAAAACAAGTATAATAGGAGGTATGTCCATGGGAAACTGGGTTCAGATCTGTTGGAGAAAAAAATAATCTGTGGGAAGTTTGTATTTTTAGGCTTACTGACTTCTTTTGAAAGGATGCTTTTGAGCGCTGTTGCTGAAAGTCCAGGTTCACAGCCTTGGGTGCAGAAGCTGCTGGTTCCTGTTTGAAGGTCCCCATCCTGCTCTGGCAGGAAGGGACGACCAGGGACTGGCTGGTGAGCAGGGGGTGTGCTGAAGCCCTGCAGTGGGGCTACACCTGGTGCTGGTCTCAAAACCCAACCTCTTTACTGCTGTCACATCATTCTGTGGATTTTTTAGGCTGGTGGACATCTTTCAGACTGAATTTGCATGTCAAATACATTTAAGAAAAGAAAAAAGCATACAAAAAGTTTCAGCAAATCCATCTAAAAAGTTGATTTGTACCTGTGAGAAATGAAAGGCAGCTGCTGCTTTACTGGAGGGTGGCCAGAGTTGTTCTGGTTGTTTGTTTGTTTTTGTTGTGGGGGTTTTGGGATATGGCTTTTTTTGCGACACCTAATTAAGACCAACCTAAAATTAGATAAGTTAACCCAAATACCATTGATTCACCCCCATGGACACGCAATCCATACTGCACGTGTTGTGAGCACACACATGCTGTGGCATCCCTCCATTCTGTCAGACAAGCCAATACTGACATTTCTGCAAGAACCCTGCTCCCTTAAAAAAGGCAACTTCTAAAGAATGAAACTTTGCAAAGTCACTTTTATCTTTACCGTGTGACATTTGTTTCCCATTAATTTAGAGTAAAAAGGTTTGTTGTCAGTATCAGGGCATTAAAAACATACATCATTCCCTGAGCTGTTCAGACATGGTCAAAGCTCACATAAATAATTCTCTAGCCTTGGTATTTTAGGGAGGGCACCATCTGGCTCCAAAAAGGAAAAAGGATTCCAGAACTAATAATTAGTTTTCAGGATTTCTTCAGAATAATGAGGCATAGGAACATTTTTAACAAATGTGTGCTAATTAGTACATGTTTTTACAGAAGCTGGAGACTATTAGAAATCATTTTGCTTCCTCATAAAAGACAGCATAACAGTCTGTTGTCTTTGGGTCCAGATCCTTTGCCCCACTGAGCCATCCTAGCACCCCTCCTGACATTAAGAGATGGCTTGAGGTTACTGTGAGATTGTTTTGTCCCTTCAGAAGTGTTTTCACCTGTACTCAGTAGTGGTGAGGCAGCACCTCAAGTGCTGTGTTCAGCTTTGGGCCCCTCTGCAAGAAGGACATTGAGTTGCTGGAGTATGTGCAAAGAAGGGCAATGAAGGGCCTGGAGAACAAGTCTGATGAGGAGTGGCTGAGGGAACTGGAGTTATTTAGTCTGGAGAAGAGGAGGCTGAGGGGAGACCTTATTGCTCTCTTCAACTACCTGAAAGGAGGGTGTAGTTAGGTGAGTGTTGGTCTCTTCTCCCAAATAACAAGTGATAGGACTAAGAGGGAACGACCTTAAGTTGTGCCAGGGGAGGTTTAGGTTGGATATTAGGAAAAAATTCTTCACTGAAAGGATTGTCAAGTATTGGAACAGGCTGCCCAGGAAAGTGGTGGAGTCACCATCCCTGGGGCTATTTAAAGGATGTGTAGATGTGATACTTGGGGACATGCTTTCGTGGTGAACTTGTCAATGCTAGGTTTACAGTTGGACTAGATGCTCGTAATGGCCTTTTCCAACCAAACGATTCTATGATTCTGCCAGGTGCCCAGCACAGTCATGTTCCTCTTGATACAGAATAGTGGTTAGGAAGGGCTGTAGGTACTGGGTGCTCCAGGAGTCCCCTTGGGCGTGATGGCTTTGAGAGCCACAGCAGAGCAGGACAAGTTGTGACTGACTGACTCAGGGATGCTTTTAACTTAACCACAAGCTGAAGGTCATCGCTGGGCCCTGGGCAAATGCTGTTTCTCTGCAGAAAAAAGATGACTCTTAGGAAAGAGCTAAGGTACCTCTCATTTACTTTGCAGTACTGCGGTATAAAGCCCATGTGATTGTGCTGCTCATGGGTACCCCCACAGGAAGGCAACACATTAAAAGGCCTTGACAACTTCCGTTAAAGTTTCATAGGGAAATAGGAGATAATTCCATATTCTAAAGTGTCATGAAGCTGGGAAGGAGGAAAAAAAAAGAAAAAAAAAAAAGAAGATAGTGGCCAGCTGAGAAGAGGGCTGCAAAACAAGCTTAAATTGATAGGCTGCCAGAGCATCCACCCTGCAGAGAAGTTTGCAAGCTCTGCCCTTCAGTAGGTGATCTAGTTCAGCCTGGCACTGCAGTAGCTTGTGTGCTTGGCCAGTGTATGGACTACATATCAAACACTTTGTCTTCAGTGGTTGTTGCAAAATGGTAATGCTCCGAGTACATGTTTAGTGTCAAAAAATGGAGAACTAGCAGCATACAGGTAACAGCTCTTGCCACAAATCAAAACAACAACTTGGGAGACCTGTCTTCTGTGTTCCTGCTCAGGGAGAAGTGGCAATATGGGTGGTAGCAGCGCCTAGATAAGGAAACTGGTAATTATGGCCCAAATACGTAGGTCAAAACAGCATGTTGAACCATACTTAAAAGTGCAGTTGAGCATTAATGCCATTTGCAGGAGCATAACGCACTGCAGAAGCTGTCATGCTAACTGAAACACAATTGCCTTCTCCACAAAGAATTTCTGACAGGTATATAGAGAAAGCAGCCGACTTTCACACCAAGATATGTGTTTACAGAGAGTTTTGATGACAGCAGAAGTGTGGCCACTCTGTGCTGGAAGCCGTGCGTCTAACCTAGGCGGGCTGCTCTGAAGGAATTGCTGTTTACCCAACCATTCAAACCGAAATCTGAAATTACAGTCATCCAAATCTGTGCAGGTGTTATCAGTGCTGATACTGCTGTTCAGGACTGTATTGAAATAAGTGACATGTAGTGAACGCAGTCCCCAAAGCCAATGTAGTGTATTACCCAGGCAGGCAAAAGTTTCTCTGTTCTGCAAACCACGTACCAGGTTTTATTTGTGGCAGAGGCACGTGCTGCATGCTTGGGGTTGGGGGTTCATTGAGCAGGGGTTATGTTCTGGAAGTGGCATTGGCTTCATGGGGGTCCTGAAATGCTCCCTTTATGGTTGGGCTGGACTGGGTCCGTGGGTAATTGTTTGATCGTGTCTCTTTGTTGTCTTATAAATGGGATCCTGGACTACCAAGAGGTGGCACAATATGTATAATAGCAGGGAGGGAAGCCTAGTCAGTATAACTATTTTCTAGTAGTAATGCTGATGTTTTGTGCCCCGGTCCTTATACTGCGGGACTCTTTGTTCTTGAAGATAAATATGTGCATAAATATTTGAAAGGTTGAACTTCTGTATTGCTTCAGCATTTGCACACACTTAACAATAACTCTATGTTAGCCTTTTTGGGACTGAAGATGGTCAGCGTATGCTGCTGCTTTTAAATTTAAAGCAACAATGTATTTGCAGAAAGCAATGCCTACAGTTTAAAATTCTAGAAAGTAACTTGTATATTAATTTTAAAAAATAATGTGAACCATACTTTGTATTTTCTAACCCTTCATGGTCTTCTCCAGAGAGCAGCTGAGACTTAGAGCAATTTGTTCGATAGCTAGTCAGTGCCTATATGTTCTAATGTTATATTATATTAGAAAATTATTGTAAGCTGTGAACCCGTCCACCAGATTTGAGCTGCAGTTGAGTGATCCTTTCCAGCGTTGTTTTAAATATGCTGCATTATTTTAAGCAATGAGGTTTTTTGTAAAAACAATAAAGAATTTGTGTGAAGAAGAAAAGTGATAGTGCATCAGATGCTAGCGTATCTATGCATGGACATATGTAAATACATGAGGTGGAAACAGACCGTGGTATTTGGCAGTGTTTCATACCATCGCACATCAGTAACATCCACAAGTAGAAATGACAGGCACTGAAGTCACACCAGCCTTGAATATTTCCATATTCGTGCCTCTATGTTTCACCATTGAATAAGAGTCTGTGTAATGTTAACTCTTTCTTTTTATATATAATTCATGGTTGGTGCTGCTGACACACCTGTTAATTTTCAGCATACTGGTTAAGAAAGGCAGGCAAAGACAAAACTTTCATGAAATAAAGCTGATGCTAATTTCTCCTGTTGGTGAAAGTGCACATCTGCTTCTGCTCATCCTCCTACAGCCGGAGACAGTTGCCAGTACAGAGACTGGCTACAGGCATCTGTGAGATTGAAAAAGTGTCTGTGAGGGGCCCATTAAATCTAAAGAGAGCCTCAGAGGAGCTGTCAGTCACTTACTTTAGCATAAATCATCAGGATTTAGAGCATTATACTTTCAATGAGCTTTTCCTCCCTCACACCTGTATTATTGTGCTATCAGTGAAATGATAGGTCTTGTCTCCAGGTAACAAAGACCTGTTGATGATCCAGTGAGTCTGTATTCTTCTCATCTGTATCACTTTGTCCTCTCTTTTATCAGTAGGGAACACAGTTAGAAAAAGGATGGAGTAGCCAAAAGCCTGTCATCAGCTGGAGGGGATGTCCATCCAGCCACAGCTACCTGATGGTACATATAAAACTGATACTTTCTATTTACCAATCTACTGCCCTAATTCAGAAGGGCTGGACGTTTTCTGTAGGAAGCACATACAGCTTTTTCCACCCACTCAGTGTTACAGAAGGATAAACCTGTCCTTCATCTGTGCTCTTTAAAGTTGTAACTTCTGTAAGGCTTTTATTTTTTGAGGTGATTAGCGCATCGTTTAAATGATGCTCATTCACTGAAAATAATATTCTGTACACCTTACAGTCGCAGGTTTTGATTTGCTCTGTTGGTGAAATCTAGCTGGTTTCTTTGGGGATAAACACTGCTAAAACCAGCAAGCAGCAGGTCTGGTGTGACTGCAGTAGAGAAGTGTGGCAGGTCACTCACTGCCTGTTAATTAGCTGTGGACCCCGCCGCCTTGATGAAAGACAGAACATGTTTCTGTGATACACAGTATTGGATGCACGATTTTGGGTGCCCATCCATCTCAGCACAGTGTCAGTGGAAGATGCATTGTGTGCTTCTGCAAGTTGCCTTCAAACTTGCTTTCACCGAATATTGTATTTCTTACTTTTTGGGGTGTACAGAATTATGACAGGAAAATGCTTAGAGCTTCTGCAAATGTTTGAGAGCACTGATGAAGAAAGAGAAGCAAAAAGGATGCCTTCTCCCCACAGATTCTTCTCTGTTTGCTGGAAACCCCATTTGCTGCAGAGGGAAACGCTGATAGCAGATAGCAAGCCTGTGGCAGGATCTGGGGAGCTGAACCTTGGAATAGTTTTGCATGAGTAAGCAAATGCCCAGGTGAATGTGCAGGTAATGGAGAGGGGGAAGGTTTGCAGATCTGGAACATACTCAGTAGTAGAGATCTGGCCTTTTTCTTTGTTTTAGGGTTATTTGACAGAACAAATCCTCATTTGAAGTAGAGGAACAACAAGCATGGTTAAAAAACTACATTATTGAAAACTGTCAGGCACTAATTTACAACACAGAAGGATCCTAGACAGGCAGAAGGGAAATGCCTCTTCCTCTCAGGAGGACTGTGGGCAGAATGCAGACAACTGGAAAGGGGAAAGTGGTTAGAACAGTGTCTGCTGTCGAGGTTCCTTTGCATAGGAGGAATGTGGTGGCATTGATGTAACTACATTAGTTTTTTGAATTGTTTGTGTTACCTTGCTTTTCCTAACTCCTAGGTTTTTTTCTGTTGCATTTATTTACTTTTAACCAGAGTGATTGGTAATTTGGGGGGAGGGTTGGTTTTTTTGTTTGTTTGTTTGGGGGTTTTTTGCTCACACCTTACGAAATGTCCCCTGATTTGCTTTCTGGTACCTTGATTTTTCTCATGAGACTCCATGCTTAAAAAAAAAAAAAAAAATGCAGGAAGTGTATACATGTTTTGGGAAGTACATCTTCTGAAAAATAGAAATTGTTACCAAGTTTTCACTTATTAAGAAATTAACTATTTTATTTATTTATTTATTTATTAACTTTATAGTGTGAGGGATGGATAATTCCCATCTGTTACTGTACTGCCAAGCCTTGGGTATGTTAACCGTGCAATTTTCACTAAGTGGAGATAGAAAAGTGCAGAAAGCCAGTAAGGGAAACCAAGTGGCTTTAATGCTTCTGTGGGCTCTGCCAACGTGGTCGTGGAGCCCTTCCATATATTTGATTGGAAGTAGGTGGATTCAGGGTCAGACTTTCCTATGATGCTGTAGTTTTTGGTGTGTCCTTGCATCTGTCTGATGCTGGGGGAAGAAAATGCTGCTTATCAGCTGCTTTTCCAAAGCTAGGGGCTTGCTTGAGCTATTTTTCCTTTGTTTTGATGCAAGGGTTGAATCATATATCAATAAGGCATACATTTCTTAGATAGTGCCTAACTTCTGAAACAACTGGATATGGAAGGTCTGTCTGTCTGCTCCTTGTCCTCTTACCTGCTTACCTCACAGACCAAAATCTAAAGAGATCTATTTACAAGGGATACCTGTATATAGACAAGCTACCGTATACTTTACTAGCATAAGTGGGTCATAATGTGGGCAAAATAAAGCTTTTTTTCCCCCCCCTGTGGTTTCCGTAGCTGGAGAGGAGCACCCTGGGTCAGGGACTGAGGTGCACTACTGGTTTTTGTTAAATAGTGATCACAGTGAAGTCTTAACATGGTGCTGTGATTGTACCTTCTCAGAAACAGCAGTTGACCAAGTGTGAGGCAGCGACCACCTCCTCATCTTGCAGTTGTTTCTTCTTGTTGGTTTAATCCTCTGCAGGATGATGGGAAGAGGTTAATGGCTGTGGTAGGAAGGGAGCCCAAGTGTCTCACCCTATGAGAAACAGTCCATTTGCTTCCAGGTTCCTCTGGAAGGACCAAGCAGGTTTGGGCTCCCTTTGCTGTCTCCACTCTGGTGCCACCACTATTGCAGCCCCGTTTCCCAGGCCTCTCGCTGCAGGGAAGCAGCAGCACACACAGGGGGAAGGATACAAGTGGCAAAAGTTCAGCCTTCTTTTTCAGAAGGTCTTCTGCCTTGGTGCACTGACAGCTTGACCTTGACTTGAATTCTAGGATGGCAGGCCAATACACTCTTACTTAGAGTACCAAAACAAAATATCTCATAGTTCTGATGTGAAAAATGTGTGCTGTTTAGCCTTTTATTCAGCATTTATGTATAAATTATGTGTTTTTTCTGCACTATTAGCCTCTGGGGTATATTGATCCACACTGTCAATATCAACTCATAAAAAAACAAGAGGGCCAGTTCTTTGTTTAGTATGGTGTCTATTGACTTTTTCAAAAAAGGATTCATAGCAAAATATAATGGGAGATTTTAGATAATTATTTTTGAGCTACAGATTTTATTTGACTTAATAGAAACTTTTAAGTCCCTTTAAGCTATTGGATACACAGCAGCATTGCTGACTAGCATAACAAGAAGATAAAAAAACAATTGGAGTAATTTTAGCAAACAGAAAAGTGCTTTGGAAGGGCAACCGAGAAGTGCACTGCAGGAGCAGCCAGAGGCTAACCTCAGAAAGAGTGAGAAGTTTCACCAGGCTACAAAGGCTTTGTTGATCTCGTTTTCCCTAATTAGGTATACCCTTTAAAGTTGTAACTTATTACAGTATTGACTCAGAACCTGTTTTCCCACATTTGCTGCTCATCTCTTGGCAGACAATTCGTATCATCAAACTTTTGTAAGCTACAACTCGCTTCCCTCGCGGATGTACTGGACGATGTCTAAAAAAATCACACCATATGTTGGTAACTATTTTAATAAATTGTATTCAATTTTCCAGTATGTTAAAAAAGTAATAATTAATCATAGTTCCTTTAGTCATGGCTACATCTTGAACAGAAGTTATTTATAAGAAGATATATTGGCCATCTTATCTTTTCCTCTGAATTATGAGAACTATCCTAAGCAATGTTTTGTAAAAATTTGCATCAAAGTAAATAATTAACAGTGGCCTTTCAGCTGCAGCATCAACTGTGGCAAAGATAGCTTTTTTTCCCCCCACTGTACAGTGCTCACAAGAAACACAACTGGATTTTCTGATGCTGACCACACCTTGCCAAGGTTGGATGTGTATTTTGATGTGGTTTTACCTAGCTCTATTGGAAACATTGTCTTTGCTAGCCTTACACTGATTCAAGCATTTTTAAGTACGTAGATGTTTTTTCCCTAAGTCCTATTTGTAAACATTTGCTTGAAATTACATTTGTTTTCCTACTTACGCCTACTGTATATGTAAATTTTTAAAACCTGTAAGTTTTACTCAAAGGACTTGAAAACTTAAACCCACAAATCAGCCTGCAAAACAGGTTGGGATCAACCTGCAAATCTGACTGGTTGGAATTAGCACTGAATCAAGAAATAATGTTATGTAATTCTGAGCCAAAAGCTAGAGTTTCTGTAAAATAGTATGATTAGAAGGCCATTGAAATCACAGGTGATGTTTTGGGATGGTGGTTTGTGGAAAGAAGCTTAGGACTTTCCCTTTGAAAGGAAAAATTTGCTATACAAATCCCATGTGGTACAAAGGCAGTGGTGGCTTTCATGGGTTTTCCTTCCAGTTCTTCAGTAGATTTTGAAGCCTTCCTGATTTAAAAGGGACCAGATTAAAAAGCAGAGATGTGCTTACTGCTGCCAAGCAAACCAGAGCTTTCCTGATCCCGTTTCAGAGCTATTGGTCTTAACAGTTTCCTTTGTCCTCTGGGAGCTAGGCATTGGAACAGAAGCTGAGGTGGGAAGGTAGGAAGGGTGATGTGCTGACACAAGTAATTCACTTTGCAGTAGCGTTTTGCATCAGTTACTGTGCTTCAAACTGATCATTTGGTCTCCAGCTTTGCAGAATCTAATGCTAGGAACGAGCTTTTTTATGTAGTTAGAAAGCTTTGCTGACTTCAAAAGCAGTATCTGTTTTACTTCAAGTGACGACAATGTATTTAATGATGGACATTCAAATTTTAAAGGAGCGTGACTATGTACAAATTTCTTCTGCATACCTATCAAAAACCCTAGAAACTTTTGATTATGGTGATTACTGTCATGATTATTGCTTTATATATAACATTTAAAGTTCCTAAGATGACAAAAGGTTATTAGTCATCTTTATTTAGATGCAATCTAGGCATTCTGGTACATTCAGACTACAGAAGCTTTTCTTCAGTGTGCTTCTTGAGCAGCAAGGATGATGGAAAATGTTCAGAGAAATGCTCAGTGTGAACCTCCCTAGGGTACAGCTTACAGTAATGATCACCCCTGTAAACCATGCACTGTAGCATCTGCTACAAACCCATCTGCTCTTGGAAGGACATAACTTTAAAAGACCTCTGCCTTGCAGATTGCAATTTCTCTCAATCTTTTCAAAAGCTTGCGCTGAAGTCATTCCAAATCAAGCTACAAGCAAAGCTTACAGGAAGGGAGCACACAGGTGTGAAAGCTGTATTGTGGTGTGGGAAGCAAGGAAAATAGCCACTGAAATACCGTAACAGCTGGATGCTTTGAATTCTTAGAGCAGAAATAGCCCTTGGTGAATTAAGCAGCAGTTGAGTAGTCTGGTTTGTGAACAGGCACACGGCACCCACAGTTTTATTTGATCATATTCTAGGATTTCGAAAACTGTGGTTAAAGTGCTCTGTGGGATTTTGGACCTAGACTCATGGAGGTCCCAGCCTTGAGCTCGCACATCAGGTCATGCAGCAAGCCAGGCTATGTGCTTATGTAGGAAAAGGGTTCATCCTGTGCAGTGCATGACTAGCTCAGCTATAGGGCAAAACGCCAGTGAGAAGCAGGCATTGGCATCTGTCGTCTTGACCAGAGAAGGAGGACAGGGCTGAGGATTTCTGTATTGATAAGGTAATAGTGCCCATGCAGCCTTGGTCAGATGGGACAGGTTATCTCAGCTAGTTTCTAATTCTAGCTGGTTTCTTTGTACTGAGAAGGAAAACGTTTTATTTGTATGGAATTTGAAAGAAGTAGGAGCATATTAGTTGTTAGTGTTTAGAGGAGAGAGGATTTCTGAAATGTTGGTTTCTTTAGTATTTTTTCCTCATTTGTAACAGAGGAGAGAGGATTTCTGAAATGTTGATGTGGTTTCTTTAGTATTTTTTCCTCATTTGTAAGGAGAAACTCTGAATGTTTTAAACAAGCATAATGCTTTGTGTAGAGTATCAATAACTGAATTCTGATGGCATTTAATGCCCACTCTCCAGATCTGGTGTTTTCAGCATTTCTTTAGCTTTAAATACCTGTTACCTGATGTGTACTGTCTGATGCCTTGATGTTGCTGGGTGCCGAGCTCCATCTTCCTCTAGTCAGTGTTAAGCATGTAAGTGCCTCCTGTTTTTGCAGGCTTGGCTATTTCTGTCTTTGGAGTTAAGTGGATGTTTCTTTTACCAGCTTGTCAAAAGAGAACTCAACATCTTCCAGTGTCACAACCATGTTTTTTGTTGTGTTTTCCCAAAAAAACCCCACCAACCCCAAACATGCATTCCCATTCAGTTACTTCACATCTTCAAAGAGCTCAAGTTAGCAGTGATGATTCCAAAGGGTAATTGTTGTCAGTTGCATCAGTGCTTGTAAGATGATAAAGGATGTTTTTTCCTTTGGTATTAAAATTGCTTGTGGTTTAACATTCAGGGTTTAAAACTCATTGAAGGAATGCTGTGATAAAGTATAAGAAACCCTTCAGCAAGTTCTGTTATGTTGTTTTACAAGTCTATCTTATATTAAATACTGTTGGATGTGTTTATCAGCAGTTAGTTTCTCTCTTGGGCAATATTGATGATTCTCTTGTAACTAATAGTCCTTTTGAAGTCCTAGTCACCCACGTGTAGATTTGTTTCACTATTTAAATAGGTAACGATAAGAAATAATATATTGTTTATATAACCTGTATCAGATAACCTATCCACAAACACACACTCTTTTGTCTTTAATCATATTTGTACAATGAAGACAACCAATGTTTGAATTTCTTGGAAGTGTTTGCCCTGCTTCCCTAAATTGATGCCCAGCATATGAAACAAGGAATGATGGTAACCACCAAACTGCAATGGGGGCTGTCATATGCGTGAATTTTGATAATACAAGCCTTTTTTTTTTTTTTGCTTGCTTGCTTTAACCAGTCGTTTGACACCCTGAAGTGTATCTTGTATTTTCTGCACTATGTCAGAAGATTAGTGACCAAGGCCATGTCTGTGAGCTGTGCATAAGAGTGCCTGTTGTAGCTTAATGTGAAGAGGCTTGTTTTCAATGAAGCAAGCTGGATCACAAGGACGAGCTTGTTGAAACTGGGCCTCTGTTGCAGAGGTCTCAAAACCGAGTGGTGTTTGGCTCTGAGGCTGTTGTGGTTCTGCAAAAGGGATGGTTAAAGTCTCATTATATCCATAAAGGATTTAGCCTTTTTTTCAGCTGACTTTGTCAGACCCAGGTAGGGAAACATGAGGTCCATGACATTTGCTGTATTTTCTTTTCTCTGCTCTCATGATCAGTGTTGGGAATGTCTTTTATAATTTACTAAATGTCTTACTGGAAAAGTTACTTTTTGCCAGGCAAGGAAAAGAGAGGGAGAAAAAACAGTTAAAAGTTGAGTCCTGTCTGAAACGTCGAACTTCTGTGCATCATGGAAGGTGGCCAACCAGCTGGAAAGCAGCTTTGCAGAAAAGGTCCTGGTGGACACCAAGTTGAACATTAGCCAGCGATGTGCCCTTGCAGCAGAGAAGGCTAGTGGTATTCTGGGCTGCATCAGGCAACGTATTGCCAGCAGGCAAACTGAAATGCAGGACAAAACTCTGAACATCAGGAAATATTTTGTCCTGTGAGGGTAACTGGGCACTGGCATAGGTTGCTGAGAGAGGTTGTGGAATCTCCATCCCTGGAGATAATTCAAAAGCTGTCTGGGTATGGTCCTAGGCAACTGGCTGTAGGTTGCCCTGGTAGAGCAGGGGGGTTGACCTAGATGACCTCTAGACATTCCCTCCAACTTCAGCCATTCTGTGAATTTTCTTATGTTTTTCTCTAAATAGTGCTTTTAATTAAACGTAAAATACTTTTCGGTTTTAAAATCCAGTTTAAGGCGTTGCCAGTATCAACCGTTGGGTTAGTAAGTACCTGCTGTCGAGTCTTGTCTCATTCAAAGCTGAAGAGTTTTTTTCTAATCTGTTTTGCATTGTACCAACACCCAGCTGTCATTCATATACTGCTTTGTCTTTAAAAAAAGGAATTAAAAGTTACTCTGAGTAAAAGCACATCCAAAGAGGAGCAATGTAACTAAGTGGATGCTCAAGAAGACTTATGTGTATGCCTATATAGCTGAAATCCCTTTAGGAAGTGGAAGGCAGAAAGAAAAATCTGTGTGTTGCTACTTCAAAGCTGATAGTAAGCAACTTAATAAAATATTTATTTCATGAGACAAAGCTTTCTAACCTCCCACAACATATTAAGTACAAGCTGATCTGGGCTACCTGGAGATAAGATGGGAGGGCCAAAACCTCCAAGTTAAGATTTGGAGTGCTAATCCTAACTTTGAGTTTCAAAAGTAGTTAACTACATTTTCTGAAGTAGGGGCTAAATAGACATAATAGTTTTTGGGTTTGGACAGTCCCATTCCAGAAGCTGCTAACTGGCCTCCCCTGCTCGCTGCTGCTGATTACTGGAAAGGATTGTAGCAGCCAACGTGTCCTGCTGCTCTCTGATGAGACCTTGGTCCTTCGGACCAGAAAATGTAATAAAAAGCATCACTGGTGAACCTGCCAGGGCAAAAGCATCAGCAGTAAAAAATTAGGTGCAGAAGGATAATATGGGACATGGTTGTAGATGTAAAACATCATTTACATTGGTGGACTCCAGGGTATTGAGGGAGGTTGGGCTGCCCAGTTTTCCATTGCTTTAGAAACTGGAAGTAAGCTGTGCTTGTGAGGCAGCAGAGCAGGCCAGTGAAGGTGAGTTTCATGCAGTACCTCTGCTAGTCATAATACAGGTTCATAGTTTCCTGTGGATCTTGCATCTAGAGGGTGTTTCAACAGCCCTTGTTCTGTTTTTCATTTGTCACAAAAGTGTTACTCTTAGGCACTTAAAAAAGGTGTTTACAGCAAGAAAAATATTCATTATTTCAAATGGAAAGTAGAGGTGGAAAACATGGCTGCTTTCCACACGCTTCCTACAGCTTTCATTATTTCCTTGGAGAAACATCAGCTTCCTGATTGTTAGATATTCACCTTCTAGCCATTCCTCTTATATGATCTCACTGATTTAAAAATAATTAGTCTCAATTATGACCTGCATCATATCCTCTTAGTGAGGATCTAAAATAACAAAAGCACCTCTTCTACCTTTACACCTCTGATCAAGCAGTCAAATTTTTTTGTTTTGTCACCCAATTATGTGAGCACTGTTTGGTTATTCCCTTGTGAAACACAGGCAGAGAGGGGGACAAAGAAGGATGCCAGTTAGCACTGCCATGGATGGGGACATGGAAAGTACTCTAATTAAAAGCATCAATAGCAAATGCCTTCTCAATTTAGCAGTGTCCTGCTGGGATCTTTCTCTGAGTTGTCATACCTCCTGATGCTGCTGCATGTCCAAATCTATGTGGAAAGGTTTGATCTGGCTCAGAGTTTCTTCTTTCAGCACTGGATCAGAGTGGGAAATGAGTTAAACCTCAGCCTGCTCAAACCTGAATGTAAAAACATGGAAGGAAAATGAGCTGGATTAACCTGATATATAGGTGTAATTCATATAGGTTCAAGTAGAGCTTCTCCCAGCATACATCGGACAAGATCCTGGCTCCGAGTTGGTGTTATTAACAGTGCTAGCTCAGTTTTCGAAGGCAATGTGTGAAAATCATGCAGAGGAGCTGGCTGAGCTCTTAATTAGCTACAGAAAGGTGCATCAGAAATACAGCAAGGCAGGGCATGATGTCCAGTGACGACTTGTAGTATTATTCCCTACAGTTGCCTTTGCAACTGCCTTCTGCAGTTAATGAGATATGAGGGCCTTGACCTTGACCCTGTGTTGTGTTAGGGCATGGAGCAGTTTGTTATGTATTTGCAGATCCTACTGTCATTTTCTTTTTCTTAGAATGAGCTGGAAGCTATGTAAAGGGCTCTCAGAAAATGATGGTTGGTGATAAGCACTGTCATATCATGAAGCAGTCGTTTTCTTCTATTTTCTTCGTGATCCCACCATTTTACAAATATATCTTAGAGCAACAGAGAGAGGAATTTCCAAATTTCTTGAGTTGTTTTTTTGTTTGTTTGTTTTTTAAATGTATAGGTTTGCAAAGTTGTTTTGCAGAGATTACTGCCATTCCTACAGTGAAAGTTTGCAGTAATTCAGCTAATTTGCGCTCCCTAAAGTGTCCTAGATTTGTCGCTACAGAATTAAGAGGAGAAAATTTTACAGCAGGACCTCTTGTATTCTTGTAAGGATCATTTATCTGTATTTAAAGTAAAACTTGTGTCTTTCTGGCTCTGTGTTAACAAATTCCTAGAAAACTATGATTTTAGTTTAGGCAGAATTTATGGCAAGCATGATTTTTAGAGGGAGTTGTCCATCTTAAGGAATGCCTTTCAGGTGAGAGTTCTAAAATCAGAGACTAGTCTTGCTCTTTATCAGGCTATTATTATTTATCATTAATTACCTGCTCTGAATCCTATAAATGTAAATCCTTTCCAGAAACAGTTTCATTCACACTTGTGAGACTGTTTGTCAAGTCTTTGGTAGAGTATACTTGTTACCTTAGCAACTTGCAGGAGTTAAATGGGTGTCTAGGAGAGAACATTACAGATCCTACAGGGTCATTTTGTTTTCCCCTAATGAAAGGTAATGTCTCCTAGCAGGAGGAGCAGTGTCTGTTTTTCCACATGTTGTAAAATACCGTCACAGAATTTCAAATTACTGAATGACACTTGACTGAAATTTGAACGTATATTGACCAGTTTACTAATTGAATATATATTTGCAAGTTTCTTGTCATTTTGCACCCAGGGGAGAGAAGAACCAAAAAGGACTGTTTTTCTCTAGCTCTAGCAGAAATGAAAGTTGGGATTCAACTTGCAAAGTCAAAGTTGTGTTGTCCCTCTCCTGGAGAGCAGAAAGATGATGAGTGCAAGAGAGGGACAAGGGAAAATTTGTTCCAGATTTGAATTTTACTTCCATTTATAGTTTGATTTCATAAAACATTGGTCCTATTTCCATAAAATTGAAGTTAGGTGATTTCTTCCAAAAAATTTGTGTTTCATTTTTAGAGATTGCACTTCCTCAGCACCATCTAGTGGAGTGACTACTGATGTCATTTAGAAAACAGCTGGTCTTGGTAAACCGTACAGCAAATTAGAGCATTCAGTCCTTATAGTGTGAACAATGTACCTAAAGTCTTGTTTGTGACTAATTATGTAACAGAATCAGAAGATCAGCAGTTGTTTAGTCGAAAAGGAGCGCTGTGAAGGAAAGAAAGTTTAAGATATGTGCTGGTAGTGGTGCATGTTATCTCCTGCATTCCTTTAGTCCATCAGGCTCTGGCCTGCCTCTCTGCCTTACCATGTGATGCCATCCAAGTTGTAGGCTTCTCTAAGGAAGGATTTTGGAACACTATTTCTTTGTGCAGTACCACACAGCACAAATCACTGCCTGGTTGTCGCTGTGATACAAGTGATAAATACAAACTGGCGCTAACAGTGACCTCTGAAGTCCTCACTTGAGGGAAATGCTCTGAAGTCTGTCTGGCTCTTTGAAAAGACATGATTTTGTTTAAAGAAAAAAAAATTCCCTAGGGAAAACCTACCTATAGAGTGCACATAGGGACTCAATAGAATTGTCAGGTCATCCCAGCGGCTGCCTTGGTTTTGAAAAGGTAAAGGATTTGTGGCACGGGTCTATGGGGGCACATGGGAAAAGGTTTGGTTTTTCCAGCTCCAGCAAGAAGGGCTGAATCTCCAGAAAAATGAATGTCTCTAGAAGGACTGGGTGTTTCTGCAGCCCTGGCTACATCACCGGCTGTTCTCTCTTAAATAAGGTTCCTTTAGCAGCAAACCCTTGATTTTGCAGCTCTAGGTGCAAATGAAGGGAGAGCAAAGGGGGAGGTCTCGAGTCTCTGTGCAGAAGACCCTGACAAAAGCCACAGACATGGGTGAGAGCAGGTAGCCAGTGACACTGGGCAAGGACCAGAGGCAAAACCTCCCCACTCCAGTGTGAGGAGCAGCGAGCATCTGAGAGCAGGGGTAACTACAGAAAATGGGAGCAAAGCGCAGTTGCATTCTAGCAGGTGCACCAAGTTGTAACATTGACCCCTTTAAACTTCCCTGTGTTTTAACATTTCATCACTTTAGGGTCTGTTGTTTTTGTTCAATTCACGTGTTTTGGACAATGAAAATAAGTGGGTCAGTTTTATTCTGTAAATTTGTATGCATTAGCACAATAACATTGTGCTGAGGTTTCGGAAAAAAGATATTCTTAAATAATTCATAGAAGCATTTAACTTCACTTTTCTGAAATCTAAATGTGCAGACTGGTTTGTTTCCCAGGTTTAAGGGAACTTAGCACTTAAATAACATTCACTTTCTTTCTTTTTTGAGTTTTCAGTGAGTGCAGCAGTCAGAATAGTGCTTGTCTGCTGGCCTCTCCAGGCAGAGGTGGCCGGTTTTCCAGATGAAGAAAAGAAAGGTTTAGGGATTTTCCTTTTCAAGTTTTAAGTTTAGGACAATAGCTGTGGATAGTTTTTATAGTGTATGTGTTGAGCAGTGCAATCCTGTTTGAAAACCCACTTGGCTCCCACTGACTGCAGGAGGAAACATGGGTCTGAAAAGATCATAATGTTTAAATAAATGAATTTGGTGTCAGGAATCCTGCTTTGTTAGAGGTTTGGGAATAAACCCTACATGCTGGGAAATACCCATTTACAAAGGACATGGCTCTGTTTTTGTAATAGCTGTGAACCAAACATGAGCTAGCGTGTGGGAATTCAAGAAAATGCTTAAAATTGTTTCCTCTCTTTCTGTTTCTCCTCTAGCTCTGGGATTGTACACAGTAAATGCAGTATATGGAGATACTATTACTATGCCTTGTCGTCTAGAAGTACCAGATGGTCTTATGTTTGGAAAATGGAAATATGTAAGTATAGCTTATCTTTATATTCGTTAGAGCTGGTGTAAGAAGATGTGTACTTTTTGTGTGTGAGATTACAAAACTCCAACCGATAGCATTTCTGCCTCAGATATAAAGACATTCATTCCTGTGTTTGTAAGACTGCAAGATTCCAATCTGCATAATTTCTGCCAAGCATGGATTGGAGGTTTGGGGAATTAATCTCATTGTTCAAAGAAATAATTATTCAGGAGGTCTCTGCCAACCTGTATTAGAGATCTGGCATGTTACCCAGTGGTGTCTCGCTCGCTTGACAGAGCCATCGTTGTACATTTGAATACTTTTGAAATTAGCTGCCTGAAGCAGGGCATGCTTCATCCCTGGGAAAACGTTATCACTGGGCCTGGTTGATCCAAAAGTCACTCAATATGGTTTCATGCTTCAGTGTGTTTAATTCACAGTGAAGAAGAGAACAGACTTGACCTTAGTAGAGTTGCTGGGTGGTTTTTACTCACCAGGCGTGTGGAGAACAGAGGCAAAAATGTCAATGCTCTCCTGGTTGTCTCAGTCAGCCTGCAGTAGGAACACCACAGGATGTACTTCTCCTATATGCTATCGGTATCAAGGGCCACAAGGAGAATAAGCATATCAAAGTCAAATGAAACCTGGAAGCATACGTGGAAGGAACTGCCAGGATACCAAAACCCTTCGGCTTCTCCAACTGACATTGGGACAACTGGTTTTCCTGCCTCTGTAAAGTTCATGTAAATCTCCTCTGGTGCTCAAACCAAAATGTCACCAGCAGTAACAGGTGATGTTTTCTGTGACAGTGGATTTAAAATTACATAGTTCTCTCTTTCTCTTTTTAAGTGGCATCCGTCTGCCTATTTGACACAGACAAATATGCCACTGGGGGTCTTTCATAATCTTCCCGGCTCCTTCCCTCAGACCTGGAAGTTTGCAGCTTTTGCAGACCTCGTTGACTCAAGAGTTGCTGCTCCACAAACATGTTTTGGGAAATGAAGTCAGAAGTCTGTGGAGGACATTACGCTAAAAGGGACAGCGAAACTGTTTCACATAAGCAGTCAGAAGATGCAGGGCCTACATTTTGCAATGTGCTTTTTAGTCTGCTGACTTTTCTTGGAAGGAAATCCATCTGTATGAAGATAGAAGGCTATTTTGAGAAAAAGAAATGCATTATCTCTTTCCAGTGCATTTGGGTTGCTTATCTCGGACAAGTACCAAGCAACAAATGGAGATGTTATAGTTTCTTCTAAATGGAAAGGGACAAGAAACCTAATGTGAAGAAAAGCCTGTACAATTGCTATGAAATGTTGACACATCCCACACAACCAAGTGAAAGTGATACCCATTGTCCCAGGGCAGATCCCAGCATGGCAACACTTATTTTTAGCAGGGAGAGGGCTGGCTTAGTTTTTTTTTTGGTTGGATGATTATTTCATTGGAAGAAGGAGGGACTCCATTTACTCTGCCTTGGGAGTAGCAATTCTGGTTGCTGGTGGGAGTCTGGGGGCACTGAGAGACTTGCACTGTGGCAGGAACTGGTGTTGCTCCCTTAGTTTCTACCTGTGCCTGCTCATGCCCTGGCTGTAGGTTTACGGAGTTAAGAGCTTCTTTGTGCTTGACCACCAACTTTGTGTGTACTGAGTCAAGGCAATGCTTTTTCCTGTGTGACAGACATCTAGAGTAATCCGAGAGTTAAAAGTGGGAGAGGGGAAAAAAAACTATGAGTGAATTTAAACTTCACGTTAGCAGTTGCGTCCTGCTCCCTGCCTGGCTCTGACACCACTCATCTCTTGTCACAGCATCGTCATGCTTTTGTGAGCTCTGCAGTCAAGCTGAGGTATTGTGCTGGGAACACTACTCACATCAGTGCCGCAAGGTGCAAGGGATAAAAGGGAATGAAAACTTCTTCCAGCCCCTAGCACAATACTGAACATAAAGCTGGAGTCAGCCTTTCACCTCACTTTATTTAAAGGCAGACAGTGTCTGTCCCTGCTCTGTGTGTGTGTGTAGGGAGGGGGGAATGAAATCCTGCAGAACTCAGCCTGTAACTTTGTCTCTCATAAAAATAAATTTTTGATGCAGTAGGTTTGTGCAAGGCTGTCAACTCTGTATTCCTTCTTAAAATGGCAACTGCATATAGATTAATATAAGGAGGATGTCTAGAAAATGATATTTTGCAGATTATCCTGAGATACATAAATAACAATATTTGATGCTACGTATATTCCCATGCCACAAGCTCTCACGTCCTTTAAAAACACAGAGGAAAAAAAAAAAGCTAAAACCTAATTTAGAATAAAATAGGCAGTTATGCCTGATTAAATCCTGCATTTGGAATGAAGTCTGAATATCCCAGACAAACAATATGAATATGTAAAACAATCATGAAAAAAAGGAAAATGAAGCTTTTGAGCCTAGCTCACAAATGCTTCTGTTTCAAATACTTTTTCATACAGACAGAGGCAGGTGGTGCCAGAACCACCAGCTTTCATCAGAGAAAGCCCTATGCTGTGCTGAGATTGAGCCAAAGGATTGAAATTATTTCTGCTGACGGTATTCTCAACGTGTACCACAGCAGTCTTAAACTAGCTCTCATATTACACTGAATTTCTTGTTTGTATTGCAGAAGTTAATCAAGAAAAAAAAAAATCTGATGTAGTTTTCATATTTTTTAAATTATGGGTTTGTACCAATTGCAGATCTTCAGGAACTTCTAAATGAGTGTTTATGCAAAATAGAGGTGTTTATCCTTTTATTATAGGAAATGCCAAATGGATCTCCAGTATTTATTGCCTTCAGATCGTCAACAAAAAAAAATGTACAGTATGATGACGTACCAGACTACAAAGACAGGTTGAGTCTTTCAGAAAACTATACATTATCCATCAAGAATGCAAGAATCAGTGATGAAAAGAGATTTGTATGTATGCTAGTTACAGAAGATGATGTTTCTGAAGAGCCAACGATAGTCAAAGTCTTCAGTAAGTAAATCTAGTTGTTATTACTGTTAACATTCATCAGCATCTGAATCATAAATTACGGAAACTTTTGTTTAAGGGAAAGATTAAAGCCAAGAAAGTAAGTTTGGCTGAGTAAATTACTAAGACTAGCAAATTTCTGCAGCTTTCAAAAATGTAATCTACTGGTGGCATTTACGTAACAGGACTGCCTGCGCTTGCAGTTTATTCATGATAAGTGCTGGCTCAAAGAGAATTTTAGGCTTTGATAATGACTCACTTATGTGATGTCATTTGGCCTTGGAAATGAAAAATGTAAAATTAGCACTGATTATTTTCCATTTGTTCTTTGAGCGAATTTTTCTGCAGGAGGGAAGCATTAACTGTGTGCGGTCTGCAGGATTAGATCAGTGGAGAGGTTTAAACCAGCTCCAAGGAGCTAGTATGCAACAGTATGAACTATGAGTGAGCAAGCAAGAGGCTAAAAAATGAGTTGTTAGCCCCAAATGCTGGTTTTGTCCCCTGCTGAGCTGTCCAGAGGAAGATCAGTCTGCAGTTCTGTTTTAGAGCACAGCAAAGTTTCTGAGTGTTCGATATCGCTACAAACTGATGGCAAGGCTGATCAGCAGGGCGAAACCCTGAGTGCTCTGAGGTGCAGTCCGGCTCTGCACAAGAGCATGGACAAACCTGGCCTCTTCCTGGTGCTGGTCCAGAGCAGACATGTAATCCTTCAAACCCTGACTCGGCTTGCGGAGGTGTCCTTTACTTCTTTTTAGGGGCACAGGTCTGCTGAGGCTAAGGTTAGCGTTTGTAAACGCTGCCCTGTGACTGCAGTGGATATCTTGCTCAGCTGCCTCTTTTTATATGGCTTTTTTAGGCTTTCGTTGCTCTTCAGGTGTAGATTGACACAGTCAAAGTAAGTTTCTGTTGTGAGAATGCATTGCTTGCAGGGATGGGCAATTTCAAACAGATCACACTTTGCTTGAAAAACATGAATTCCTGTTTGGGAAGGGCACCTTTACTCCTCTCAGGGAGAAGGTGTCAGGGAGTCATTGGTGGTGTCTAGGCAGAAGTTTGTCAGTGGCATAAATGAGTTTGAAGCTAGATTTGGAGTCAACAGTAATTCCTTTCCCTCGTTTCACTTGCAATTTGACTGCAGGAACAATCAAATTAATGACAACAGGGAGGAGCGTGCTCAGAGCACGCATAGTAAACTCGGCGCTTCAGAGGAAATGATAAAGAATTATCATGTTTACTTGTTGCACAGCAGTAAATATTTAGATGAGACAGTGGTATATGGTGGAATGAAATGCTAACTGCTTGAATTACTGTGTACTGTACTAAATATTAACACAATGCTAACTCGGCCGTGGAGCACAGCTTGTATGTTTTATTGTGTGCATTAATACTAATAGAGAAAGCTGCTCTTTACTGAGGAAGATGAGAATAGAGGATGTCACACATGTAGTATGGCCGACTTAGCACTGCAAGAAAAAATTACCTTTGCAGTTTTTCATTTTGAGTTCACAACTTTATTTAGGGTACTTTTAACATTTATTTGCATTCAACTTCCTTGAGTTTGGTTGTTGGGGTTTCATTTTTTGTTAGTGATTGCTTGTTCTAATTAGAAAAGAGTTAAGAATAGCCTGCAAGCTTCATTTGTTTAAGCAGTGGAGTTTCTAACTCCTTGAATCACAGATACTGAGCTAGGCTGCAGCACTGCAAACCCTCATCAACCAAAAGTCTTGTGTACCTGAAACTCAGCTGTATCCCAGAAGTTGTGACTAAAGCTGGGTTTCACCGGAGCTTGTCACGTCCTCAGCTGTGCTACCTGATTAACTCAGAACAGCTCAAATGGCTCATTGCACAGGTACCACCTGCTAGTCTCATTCACTGGACTACTCAAACAAGCTCTACCAGCTTTCCAGATGGATTCTGTCAGCATCTTTTTTTCTGGAGTTAAATGGCCAATTTCCAAAGCAGAGCAACCCAGCGGACATGAGCTGCTGTATGGCTGCTTGGCTTTTGCAGGCACTGAGCTCTTTTCCTTGCTATTATAGGGCCTATATAGAGTCACAAAGTACTCAGGCAAGCCCTTAAGCCGAGAGATAAGCAGTGTGCTGAAGTTGCAAACCCACCAAAGTGGGCTCTGTTCCTGCCAAGTTTAAAATTTCATCTCACTGCAGATGCTGAGCTAGTAAATGCCAAGTAAGTCTTTTTTATCTTGGTGCATGTGCTGTGGTGATCTGGCAGCAGGCATTTCCTTTCAGAGGCTGCTCTGAGAGAGCAGGTGGTGACCTCTCAACCGGAGCACCTCCTTGGTTACCAGAGCATCCAAAATAGGGAGAGCCACCCAAGGCCCATGGAGCAGGAGGTGCTCTGCTTCCCTCGGTATGAGCATCGTGGGGAGATCCAAAGCACAGAGTAGGTCTTCTCAAACAGTCCTGGGGGAGATGAGAGATGAAATTAAGCAAAGGCGAGGTGGGGGAAGGTGGTGTGGTTTGTGGTTTGATCAGCTGGTGGCTGTGACAGGCAGCTGACTGTGCCAGTTCTGGGACCCAAAAATCTGAACAGGAAGGCCTGTTAATGGTTTTGTAAAACCTCATTTGCTTCAATTGACATGAAAATGTTTTGTCTTTGACAGGTTCTTACAGAAAATAGGTTAACCTTTTTCCTTTAAAACTAACGACAGAGAAATAAACACACACATAATAGTCTTCATTAGCCCTTTGAAGAAATGTTGTTTGATGGATTTGGTGTCTAGCTTTCTTTTGTTTGTTTTTGGTTTTTGCCACAAGAAAAGTTGTTTGAAAATGTCAAATGAATAGCTGATATTATTGCCTTTCATCTGCCTTTTGAGCTGTTCTTATTCTATCCTGGTGTAGTCTTTGAAGCGTAGGATGTGCCTTTGTGTGCACACAAACACACGCGCACACACAGAGCCAATGGATTATTGTGGAAACCTGTAGGCTTGCTATCTTTGCGACAGCACTTCAGCAACTTTATCAGTGTGTGGAGATTTTGGCAAGCTGGTGTGAAGTTCACTTTGGGCTGGGATTACTGACATACATACATTATTTCATAGGGAGCTTGATTTGGGATAAAGGTTCTGTAAGTTGGCATGGTTAAGGATGTTTCAGTCTGTGAAAGTATATAATGTGTATGCTTATGTAAGCAGTATAGCTAGGGTGTAGAGGCTTTCTTTGACTGTATAAACATTATTTTCTTTCCCCTCACTGTACCCCTCTTCTTTTAAAATTGTGGGGAAAACTGTCTCTTTTGGAGATAAAAATTTGCATTCCAGGCTTCAGGCCAAACTGTTTTAACAGGCAAGTTATATAGTCTCTAGAAAGTATTTTTTTATGATGGAAACACTGATAGATCCTCCACTTTGGCAAGCTAAGAGGTCCATCTACCATAATAAAAGTAAATAAGAAGACATACTGGCACTGAAGAAAAAGTTTATTTTTTTTTAAGACAGTCATAGCTAACTCGGAATCAGTTAAAGTAATTACACTTATCTCTGTCATCTTAATTTCTTAAATGTAACAATCCCAGTTAGGAAAAATAAACATTATAAGAATGATTAGATTGATTTTGTTCCTTTATAATGTGACAGCTCAGCTACAGTAATATCCACAGCCAAGTTGCTTTTCTGTTGCTGTAGTTTCTGTACCACTGGTTCCTTCTCCAGCAGGTGTATCATATAAATCAGATAGATCAGGTTCTTTCCTCCCAGGTGCTGAACTAGTCTGCCTGTTTAAAATATATATTGTCAGAATGCATGGAATTCATTATGGAAGGTATGACAAATTTTAAGGTTTTTCCTTTTCAATCCATTTGCTAATATTGAGGTAGAAGTATCTCACTTTTTCTTCTTTTAATGGCAAAGTGTCAGCAAGACTGCAGCAGGCCAGATTGTTCTATTTAATCTCAAAGTCCATGTATCTTTCAGTAACTTTTTGTTTTTCAAACAGCTATTTGTGCTGCCTTCACTAGTACTTTTATCCTATTTATGTTTTAGAACAACCCTCTCAACCGGAAATCTTACATCAAGCAGACTTCTTAGAAACAGAGAAGCTACAAACGGTAAGAGCAGCGTTTTCCCTCAAAGTTATATACCTGATGGCTGCCTGAAGTCCCTTAACAGTCAGGATGGAGAGAGGTGATGTGATGGGCCATCCTGTTCTTAGACCCAGCACCAAACCCTCTTCTAAATTATACCTAAGCCTCACTGATGGGGTTTGTCCTATTTTAAAAATAAATAAAAATAAAAAGGCTCGGGCTAAACATTTGAACTTTCTAGAAATTTTTACCCAAAGCGGCATAAGTGAAAAGAGAATTATATTAAAACATAGTGGAGAAAAACCAACTAATCCCTATCTGTTTTGCAGCTTGGGGAGTGTGTTGCAAGAGATAGTTATCCTGAAGGCAATGTTACATGGTACAGAAACGGGAGAGTTTTGCAGCCTGTGGAAGAAGGTACGTTTCAGTAATGGCCAATGTCCCTGAACCCACAGAGAGGTGCATGGTTGAAGAACTGTGTTTATAAGAGTTGTTCTACTTTAGTCTAATGCATATTCCTTTGAGGAAAACTACTTATATGGAAAGATGAAACTGGAGGGAAACTTCTAGGCCTTTCAGAGCACCCAAGCTGTGCCATATAATCTCTCTCTCTCAGCACCAGCTTTAAAACCACATCATGGGGAGGAGGGTTGCCTTTGTTACTGCTATTGCAAAGCTCTTCTTGAGCCTATGCAGTCAGTAGAAACCTACTACTAACTTAAGTTAGTATCTAATTACCAGCTTCTTACAAGGTGTTAACAGTCTCAATTTCACATCTCTCCAAGATTGTGGTTTGGACAATGTGTTTAGATCATTGTCTCCTTATACAGGTATTTATTTTACAGGATATTTAGGAAGAACATTTCCCCCTCCCCCTTTCAACTTTTATTTTTGACAGGCTAATCAGACCACAATATTTTACCTTCCATAAAATAGAGAAGGCTTACAAAATGAAGTTATAAATGTGATCTTAAAAAATATTTTTGCCAGCACTTTTGAAGCCTTCTTTCTGTCTTACAAATTAAGCTGAGATTTGTATTGAAAACCCACCAATTTGGAATTAGTATTTTGGTTTGATTTGATTTAAACTATGTAGTATGTTAGGATTATGTTGTTGATAAAATGATCCTGGTATACGCCAGTGGCTATACTAGAGGAAAACTGTGCAGTCTTTTGTGTAATTTGTCATGTTGCTTGTATGTTTGCAGCCTGATAACTAATACAGCAGGCAACAAAATGTAGGAAAAAAGTTGCAAATTCTGTCTGTGTGACACTGAAACAGTATTTCCTTTTCAGTTGTGGTCATAAATTTGCAAAAGTTTGTGAACAGATCAACTGGACTCTTCACCATGACATCATCTCTTCAGTACATGCCAACAAAGGATGATGCAAATGCCAAGTTTTCTTGTGTTGTAACATACTATGGACCATCTGGCCAGAAAACAATGCAGTCTGAACCAGTTGTCTTCGATGTTCACTGTAAGTTATTAAAAAGCATCTATTGCTGTATAAAGTCTGCCTTAGGGGGAAAAAACAAAATCAGAACAGTTTACAAAATTAGAGACATTGCTGCATAGCTGTCAAGATGGTTTCTTCAAAGCTGATTTGAAGCAAGAAGGTCCAAGTACACTGTCTGTGTAATTTTTACTTATGTTCAGATTTACCCAAGATTTCTTTCTTTTTAACAGTAGAATACTGAATATCAAGATTGCACTGTGAAGAGGAAAAAAAGTCACAGTGAAATGGGTTTTTCAGAACTTTAACAGAAGTTGGAGTGGTTGATTAGAGTGACTCTCTGTGCCCCCTGAAATATGCAATAAATACACAATACAGTCTTTAGTACGCTCAACTGTTGTTCATTTTTGCAAAGTCCACACCAAACAGCTAATGCTGGCAGACTACCTTGCACAAAAGGCACTAGCTTCTTTACAGCTGTAAGATGCTGATTTTTACATATAAAATGTATTATTTGAATATTGGTAAGACTTTTAAGTAGAGAATTTGTGTAAATAATTACTTCCAGCTGGCCTAAGTCCTAAAGCAACTTTTTTCCTGTTACTGACCAATATGGAAATTGTAATTCTCCTTCAAGTAAACAAAACAGACAGTTGACAAGGACAGGTCAGGGGCTGGTAGCAGTTAGAGAGGTGGGAAGAGGCATTTCAAAGTCTTATAAAACGACACTTCTGAAGGACTGTAGAAAGCAACAGGTCATAGCAGAATGAATAGGAGATAATGCAAGATGTCCAGTCAAGTATTAATTACCTTTCTGCACACTTCAGGTAATACCTCAGCTTATAAAAGAAGTCTTTGTTTTGGAAATGATGGGATATATGTATACAGTCCAGACATCTACTAGGGTCTTAGTATACATTGTGTAACAACACTGTAATCCAGTTGAATACAAAGAAAATTAGTAAGGCACTGGATTTCTCCAGCAAGCATGTGTGCTCCATTACCTTGAAAATGAAAGTCATAGGCTTGAAGTGGCAGGGTATGTTCTACCTGGATGATTAGTTGCTTCTCCTTCCCAGGTAAAGTTTGTTGAGAGACAGAGTAGGGGATCAGTTTTTACCTCACTCAAATCAAATGAAACCTTGGAGCAGTTGCTCCCTGTTTTCACCTGGAGAAGCTAGAGTAAATTAAGGCCTTCTTTTCACCAACTGTTCCTCCAGAATGACAACCAGCAGCACTAATGGAGAAGAAAATCTCTGAGACAGTAACCATTATCCTTGGAAATAACATAAAAATTTCAAGCTTGCAGACACCTATCCTGTCACTTTAAAGCTTGGAGGGGTTTTTTAGTTTTTGGTTTTGCTTTAAAGTTGAGTACCAAATTTCACTGGGTTGTTTTCTGTCATCTGTGGAGCCTCATGACCATGAATAATCCCTGCTGTGTGTGGCAGATGTTCATAGGGAAGAAGGGTAATGACCAGAAAGCACTTGTTGCTGTTACTTGCCAAGAGATGCTTTGCTGTCCTCATTTCCCCATCACTTTCATGCATTAGGTTACTTGCCCTGTTGAGGATGAGGCTCTTGCAGATTTCTGTGATGC
Source organism: Antrostomus carolinensis (assembly GCF_000700745.2). Classification (NCBI taxonomy): domain Eukaryota; kingdom Metazoa; phylum Chordata; class Aves; order Caprimulgiformes; family Caprimulgidae; genus Antrostomus; species Antrostomus carolinensis. Next base: position 83,305 of record NW_010294822.1, read on the forward strand.
ATTTGTCTATGTGCACTTGCAATTAAGGACTACCCAATGTGAAGGAAATCTTTAGCACTCCATATTAGAAGATTTCATGTTTGTTAGACTAGCTCTTTTAATCCTGGTGTAGTAACACGCAATTTAATTAAGATAGTTCTTCCTCCAGAGATGGGCAGTATCATTTTTCTGCTACTTAGCCAACAGTGGGAGGTGGCAGACACAGACTCCAGTACCAAAGAGGCCTCAAGTATGGACTTTGGCTTTAGAGTATGGGGTCACATAATTTCATTTCTGAGTATTTTCATTTGCTGTAACTTCAGTTCCTTACTCTGCTCAAATGCATGTCCAAATGAATTTGTGAAACTCTTTATTAATAGACATCCAAAGCTTCAACAGATGGATTTCTTCACTGAGGTTAGTTAATGATAACGATGATGTGTCTGATTAGTTTTTGTTTTTTTAATTCAGTTCAGTGATCCCAATTAGTTTCTTTCTCCAATACATGTGATTTTTTTAATGAGTCAAATGTAATGTAGGTGAAAAAAAAATGGCAGACTCCAACTCTAAGAAATGGAAGTCTGTCATTCAGCCTTTTTTTTCCAATTGAATGTAAAAACTATTGTGTTTTGCATCTCTGAAGCAAGTAGAAAAAAATCATAAAAACGACCTGACATTTATTCTGATATCTAGTGAGATTCCTTGCAATTTACCAATTAATCATAAAAAAATGGGGAGAGCAAGCTTAAAATTATGACTACACAGATTTATTTAATTTTTTTAAGATATAGCTCTTCAATCAGGATCTAAGAAATATTTTACTGTTTGGATTTTGTTTGTTTGGTGTGTTTTTTTTTTAGCTTTGGGTTAGTGTAATCTCTAGTACTTAAGTGTTTAATAGCTAGTTGACACACTGGAAGCAGGTAGCCACTGTAACCTAGTATGAGAAGAGTGAATTGG
>NW_010294822.1:84291-97183 GCF_000700745.2 Antrostomus carolinensis
AGTTATCACCTCTGGTTTGCAGCTGCAGCAAGCAAACCACCAAAACCAACATGAGTAATACAAGAGAAGTCATGGAGCTGGACAATTAGGTGGTACCTCAGATATCTAAATTATCTAGACTCCAGTTATGTTGGGTTCTGCTTGGCATTAATCAGTGTAAAAAGATAATGTTTATCAGGCAGACTTTCCAATCATGCCCTGTTGTTAAGCATCTGTCTTGTTATGGATAAACTTCTTTACATAACAGATTAGAGTCAAAGACATTTTATACTCATGTGGCTTCCAGCATTGGTGTTTTCCTTTAAATTATACAGCTGTGGCTGTGGCAGGTCTGGTATAGCAGCATTTATTTACTAAATAACCACCTTTTGTTGCTGGCTCCTAGAATTCTGCTCTTGCAGAAAGCAGAATCTCAGGTTTACAGAAGCACAAGGTAAGATGGACCAAGCCAGGGATATGTGCCACTGAAAGGCAAGATACACCTTCACTAGGCTGCTCCTGTTCATTAATGGAAGCAGGGGAGCACATTACTCGTGCTAAGCAGCACTCAGCATTGCACTGAACACTGTATCTTCCTGTCATCAGGTTGTGTCTTCCTCGGAAGGGTGACTGCTTCACCTTAAGAGAACAATTTAATTAGTCTTTTCCTATTTACTTCTGTAGATTTTTTTTTTCCAGTTTAGGGAATGAAATTAAAAATTTGCTCTTGGTTGATTGCAGTAGATAGAAGGATAAGCTATTCCTACAGGAAAGACTGGTGCTCTGCAAGAATGTCATTCTTGTTTATCTTTGTCCATTTCTAATCCAGTTCTGTTCATCTCTGGGAAAACCTGTTTCATATTAAATTCCTAAAATCTTTCTCATTATAATTAATCCCTTTTCAGTCTTGAGACAAAGCCTAAGAAATTCCAGGATATATGGTATATCTAGACATCCTTTATGATAACTTTTTCACATTTGATCACCTTCATATAAACTTGACAGAGGGAGAGCCAAGCTCCTGCAACAGGTTTGCTCACCAGCCCGTGAAACTGGGTTTTTGGCTCAGCAGTATGATTCCTGGTCAGCTACTTCATTGCATCTGTTGTATTCTGCACCAGCAGTGATGCTAGACTTACCTTTCCTAAGCAGGGAAAGTTGTGCTTCAGCTCTGGAGGTATTAGCATGGAAGCTGTTTGGATGTGGAAGGGAGTTGAGGCTATTGCATCTGAAGGAGGGATGGATGTGGCTTGTTGAAGCCCAGTACCTCTCCTCCTATGATGAGGAGTGAGATGCTGTGTTAGGGTTGTCAGTCACCAAGAGGCAACAACAGAATGAAGCTCCTGTTACTGAGAAATCCCAGAGCAGAAGACATGATGAATGCCTTAAGGGTCAGAAGGGCTGTAGAGCGCACGCTTCGCTAAACACCCAAAATCAACTGTCAGGCAAGAGTTTCTGTGCTGTGTAGATTTTTTTAGTGTCTAATAAGGTACACTGTACTGTGTCTTAATGCAAGACTGGCATCTTTGGTAGAATTTTATTTATTCATTGAAATTAAAACAGTGAGAGTTATCTGTCTGTATTACTTCGTTTAATTTTGTTCATTTTACTTTGGTTTTGAAAAATTATATTTAGCCTTCTACTTAGAAAGAATAGCAACTACTAAAGAATACTCTGTCTTTGCCTTAAAAAACTACCAAAGTAAAATGTAAGTTATAGTTTGACTTCACTGAACATGACAGAAGTATGTTACATTTACAGTTGTTGACTATGTTAAGGGTCCCATTATGTTCACCAAATTCATCTTTCCGAAAGCCTGTAGTGATCAGCATATAAAATAGGCTGAACATAGTTGTTTAGTTCATATTTCTTTCTTTTTTTAATGCAGTGAAGGCTATTATCTAGTTCTAATGCAAGGCATTGAGAGCTTCAGTTGTTTTTCTGACTGCTGCAGTCCTCCAAATGCTGAGCTTCATGGAGGACAAGTTAATCCCTCATAATGAAATCACACCATGAAACTGTTCATACTGATCCAGATTTTTTTATCTTATAAGCACATGACATGGTTGTAATCATTGCTGTTTCAGTTACAGGCATTTTGTTGAAGAAAAATGAATTTTATATCATCTGGCTTCTTTGCACTTACTTCATTGGCAAAAACAGTGAGATTAACTTCAGTTCTATAAAAAGATCTACACTTGCGAGTACCTTCACCTTCTCGATGATGAAATCACATACTCCAGCAATGAATATCGTACGGATAGTGTTACTGTGTGGTTTTTTACAGAAGGTATTAAATGTATACATTATTTTCACAGATCCAACAGAGAAGGTGACTATTAAAGTGCTGTCACAAGGTAATACCATTAAAGAAGGCGATAACATCACTCTGAAGTGCTCAGGCAATGGCAACCCTCCTCCACAGGAGTTCCTGTTTTACATTCCAGTAAGTCCTGCCTCGCTGTCACTGCGTAGTGAAATATTCTGTATCATCCCTTCCTACAGTCATCGCTACATGTCAAGTGTATACGTGATTTTATAACAAATGAAGGAAGGAATTCAGTGCAACTAAAACTGAAGATGGACATTGTTATATGAGACTCTGAGAAAGCCTCACCTGAGTTGGCAAAATGTTTTGAAAGAACTTCTCCTTTCCTTGACTCTGGCCAAAGGTTTTTGGGATTGGGACCTACTAGAAATTGCTAGATATATATAATATATATAAAATATCATTAAATATTTTGATTAGAAATTGCTAGGCTTCATTTCCCATTATTAGATATTTTGATAAGAAGCAGTTTTGACAAAAGGGATTTAGCACCTTGAATAAAATCACCTAATCTGTTGTCATAACAGACAAAGACCTAGCAGTGAAAGTGCAGGAAATTGATTTTTTTACTATTTCAATTTTAATATTTTTTGGACTTTCACAGATGAATCTATGTGCAATTTCTTTTCTTTAGTTAATTGTTTGATGGCATAACAACCCCAAAAATAACAAGTGTGACAGCATAGGAGAAAGCATAGAAAAAAATCTGTCAAATGCATAAGAGGCAGATTGAGAAAAATCTCTTTGGCACTGTTAGTATTGGTGAAACCCACAGACAGATGTGGCTTTATATTGCAAGATTCCTAGTCCTGCTTCTCGTGTCCTGCTTCTCTCTCCTATTTTGTACCCTTTTTTTGTTCCTGCTGCAGTAGTGAGCAGAGCTGATCTTGAGAGAGGCCAAAATCAGTATTTCAAAAACTGCATTGTTGCCCTTTGAACATAATCCTCGTCTACTTTGGACTCCTGGCATGTTTGAATTGCTGAAGAGCAGCAAGGGAAACTAGGAGCTGAAGACCTCTTATCTCAAAGCAGACATTTAGATTCAGTGAGTCATCCTAGGAGCTTGCTATGTGCCAGGGGGAAAGTATGTGGTATCTCTCCTTGCTCCAGGATCACAGTGAGCGAGCTAATCACCCCAGTTTGTCTTATATCCAGTCTCCCTGCTACCTGATACTAGTCCTTTCTCTCAAGGAGAGCTGGAATTGGTGATTTATTTGCAAGAAATCTTCCTGGATTCAGAGATACAAATTAGGGTTTCATTCTACACTTGTTTCAAAGCTGATCTAAGTCAGTCAGTTGTAATCAGGTGAAAACTGGGAAACTGGACAGCCAGAAAGTAACAATTATTGGCTAATTCAAGACACCAGTTTCTGTAGGTAACTGCACTTAAGGTAGTGTATACCCTAACAGGCTCCATACCATGATGTGGCTAGAGCAAGGCTTGCTTGTGTTGTTTAAAAATGTGTAACACAGTATGCTGCATTTCATGATTTTTCCTAAACTGAATATATCATTGCAGATACAGATTTAGAAACACCATTTGTTATGCTGTTGTGATTTCTGCAAGGCTCTTGTTCGTTGACTGTTTCAGTCTTTTGTTTTCTCCCTTTTTTATTTCTGCTAACCTTCCAAATTTTGTATTTCAATGTCCTCTTAAAATAAGTTAGTCATTCAATTAAAAGAGTAAGCTTTTAATTGTAGGTTTTTTAAAACTATGGTGTCATGCAGGAAATACACCTTATGTTATTAATAGGTAACTACACTTCAATGATGCTGTGTCTATTCATATTTTGGAGTATTTCACCATCCTTATAATAACATAAATCGTCAACAAAAATGAATGTTTTTAGAAGGCCCATATATACAGTAAATGTTTTGTTTTCTATCCACAGGGAGAAACAGAAGGTATAAGAAGCTCAGATACTTATGTAATGACAGATGTGAAACGAAATGCAACAGGAGAGTACAAGTGTTCTCTGACTGACAAAAGCATGATGGACTCGACCACCATCACTGTGCACTGTAAGTCACTGCATTTTGCATTCCTAGTTAGGATACAAACCTATCTTGCACCTTCTGGGATGGTCTCCCTCTGCTTTACTTTGATAGATTAGTCCAGTAAACCTACAGGAGAACTGAATGATGTGGTTGGTTTAAAATAGTGTCAGATCATTTTCCCAACTAGTTGACCAAGGGAAGCCAGTTGATGTAATCTTTTTGGACTTCAGTAAAGTCTTTGATACTGTCTCTCACAGTATCCTCCTGGATAAAATGTCCAGCATCCAGCTGAATAAACACACACTGCTATGGGTGAGCAGTTGGCTGACGGGTCAGGCTCAAAGGGTTCTAGTCAATGGGGTGACATCGGGCTGGTGACTGGTCACTAGTGGGGTCCTGCAGGGATCCGTCCTGGGGCTGGTGCTCTTTAATGTCTTCATCAATGACTTGGATATAGGATTTGAAGGACTGCTAGGTAAGTTAACTGATGACACCAAGTTGGGAGGTCCTGTGGACACTCTTGAGGGCAGAGAGGCCCTGCAGAGAGGTCTGGATAAATTAGAGAGCTGGGCAACCACCAACCATATGAATTTTAACAAGGGCAAGTGCCGGATTTTGCACCTGGGACACGGCCACCCTGGATGCACACACAGACTGGGGAATGAGAGGCTGGAGAGCAGCCCTGCAGAGAGAGACCTGGGGGTTCTGGTTGATGGCAAGTTGAACATGAGCCAACAGTGTGCCCTGGCTGCCAAGATGGCCAACCATGTCCTGGGGTGCATCCAGCTCTGCATTGTGTGTGAGGAGAGGCTGAAGTCGCTTGATTTGTTCAGCCTGGAAGAGACTGACTAGAACTTCCTCCCAAGGGGAAGAGGAGGGGCAGGAGCTGATCTCTTCTCTCTGGTGACCAATGACAGGACCAGGGGAAATGTCAGGAAGATGTGCCAGGGGAAGTTTAGGTTGAACATGAGGAAAAGGTTCTTCACCCAATTTTATTTATTTATTTATTTATTTATTTTTTACTTTTTCTGGAGTATTTCTGTTTGAAAACCTTAACTTTCTCATTTCATTGGCTTAGATACACATTTGCTTTATGTAACCTTTGCATGGTATAAGATACTCTTGCACTGTCACATACAGTGAAAATTCTGGTATTTTGTTTCACTTGTGAACATATATATGGCAAATTATTTTGCTCCAGCTGTGCCTTAGAATATACTCAAACACACACAAGTGGTATCACTGAAGGTCATGCTTCATAGTCAAATCTATATTAGTCTAGTATCCTTTCATCTTATCTCAATGAGGTTAACATGGAAGGAGTCTAGAGAAGAGACTTAGGAATTCATTATGTTCACATAGGACAAGTTAGTTTTTTCACTTTTCCCAGAATCATGAGAGCTACAGAGCTCAGTAAAGTTTGTTTATCTGGATACTGGAGTATTTACTCAAACTTGTGTCAGCACTACTTTAAAAGCAGACATTGAACAGGTTGAACTGTTGAAGCAATGGTTGCTTTTAATCTGTTTATGCGAGAAAACAGGAGCAGGAACTCTTTCAAACTTTGCTATACTATCACGGGCTGTGAAATGACACTCAGGCCAATGGTGCGAGGTTTCCTCTGGGAAACACCGATGATCTGTCATTTTCCCAGTAGCATAAATACCTTTAGTTTACAAGTTCAGAGGGACATGAAGTTTAAAGGTTTCCACAGTAGTTATACTTTACATAAAAAGAAACTTCATGTTTGTATACTTGGTTTTGTGTTGTTTTATTGTTTGTTTTTTTCTTGGAAGAGGTAGAATGCATGCAGAAAATATCTGTACATGAATAATTACACTATTCCATTTAATTAATATTTGGCATTTACTAAGATCATCTGCTGTTTTCCTACCCAGCCCTTCTCTTTGCTGAGAGTCAGGGTATGTAAGATCAGAAGAGAGCTCTGTACTACTGCCGCTGGCTGCCCAGTATCAAAGGTAGCTTGCTGGTAGTTTGCTGTGCTATAACTGACCCTTTTATTTTACTCCAAGTGGATTGCATGTCTGCTTGTACTTCCATAAATAGTTACTCTAAAAAATGACTTCCTCGGCTCCAAGTTCTTTATAACAAGCTGGTTTTCCTTTCTCTGCTATTTTGTCTGCATGTCAGAAGATCTTTACTCCCTGAGAAACATGTATTTTTTTGACACAAGTCTTTTCAGTGTTGACAGCTAGTGCAGCTGCTCAGAACTCATAGGTACAATCTAGTACTCTGCTGCCTCGCTTCACTTAGGGTTTGTTTTGTTTTAATTAAGTGAGGCACAGTGGCCTGGAATAGTTGTGTAGTTCTTGAATGCTCAGACCATGTCCTATCTTTAATCTCCTTTGGTGTCTTGCCTTATGCTGGTCTACAGCATTTCTGCTGCATGTTTTCTTGTGAGGAGAACTCCTCTGAAAAAGTCATAAAATTCATAGATGCTTTAGAATATTCTCCATCTTTAAGTTGCTTATTTTATATTAATTTTCTAGCATAACTCACAAATTTTTAGCGCTTTTTCTTAATGTACTTACATTTTTGGTGTTAGATCTTCAGATTGTTTGATGCCTCCATGATGTTTTTTGTCCTTCAAATACCACTTAGTAATGCATACTTTTTTGCTCCCTCTTTTGCTTTATTGCTTAGCTTTTCATATGTGGATGAATATTCCTGTCTATGCTGTTACACTGGAAAAGCCTTTATTCTAAGTCAAGAATTTTGTTTCCTCACGTCCAATCTTGACACTTTATAATTTTTCCCTTAAAAATCCCCCCACATAAAAAAAAAGAGGCAATAATTTTGGTTTAAACCTGTGATTTATAGTAATTTGTTACATTTCAACTGTAGTGCTTTTACACAAACAGATTTTATTGAGCAATAGAATTATACTTGTTCCTTTCAGTGTCTAGATAGAGAATGCTACTTGCTGGTATGAAAATACATTAGCACATTATAGCCCTTAAATATTTTTTGTAGCAAAATTATTCTGGCTTAATACCAAGCTCTTTTTTTCCTCAAGATGAATATAAATTATGAGATTCATAGAAAGTAGAAAATTGACGTTAAAGCATCAGTTACCCATAATGTTTAGAGACATACTTTAATTATAAGGCAAATTGAGAGGGGAAGAAAGAGTCTCTTCCTTACCCACAGAACATAAGGGACAACCTGGGCTCTCGCCCCTCAGTGCAGGTGCAGGATCTGTGCAGCAAGGTCCCAGTTAATGTCCAGCAGATCTGAGGTCTTGTGGTTGGCATGATTTGTCCAAATCTAGGTTTTGTGTTGTGAGTTTGTTTTTTTTTACACTAGGTTGTTAATTTTCTGCCATCTCTGTGCCTTGAGTGAGTTTGCCCAGGATCAGATGAGCAAAACTGGCAGAGGCCAGGAAGGAAAAGGGTGGGGGGCTGTGGCAGAACATGTTTACAAAGACTTGAACTGCTATAGAAGCACACTCTGTGTGAGGTAAGGAAAGCACCTAGCAATAGAGGACAGGGTGCACCTTTCCTCAGCTATTAAGAAACAGGTGACTTTCCACCTACAGTCATTTTTCTTTATCTCTTGCTAGAACTGTTTCTGTACATACAACCCTGTATGGATTAGGTCTCTGGAACTTCCTCTTAGTGATGCCTTTCTTTCTGCTAAATGGTTTTCTCCATGGAAAATTCCAGTAAATTCAAAGGTTTTGAAGATTTACTGTTTATGTTTCTGCTTAGGTATTTTTTTATAGTCTTTTCTTGTCCTTACAGCCATATTGAAAATATAGGGGAAATCACATATTGAATGTTGCATGGCAAGAATCTTCTATTCTCAGTATACTAGGAGATGTTTCTGGCTGTCAGGTTGTCTCCTAGTATATTCAAGGAGTTCAGACTACAGGCAAGTTCTGTGCATAGTTTTTCCCAGTAATAGCACAGTATTCAATTGGAGGTCTCCTTTAAATGCTGGGAGCCTATTCTATATGTGCAATAGAGTTTCAAAACTGAAATATTGGCTCCAGTCTTCCCCACATTAATTCTGTACCTCTCCCACATGATGATGTAATGCATGCAGAATGCACTCTTTGCCTCTTCCCTCTGCTACTTGGTATGCAAAGACAGCACTGAAATCAATGCAAGACTTCAAGTGAGAACACATCAACAGCTAGCATATATTGAAAATAGTGCCTGATGTGAAGGTTGTTTATGAAGAACATTTCAGAGCCAGACAGGAAATGTATGGAAAAATCTGGCAAAGTTTTTCTTTCAGGGGCAAGAAAAATTAATTTTGACAGTGTTCTGTATGAAGGAAATATTTTCTCTACATACTTCTGTACCAAGAAGACATTATTTACTAAGGGAGCATATAAGTTGAGAGGTAAAAGTATCTACATCACGTTTCTTTGTGGACCCTACAGATGAACTGGAAGAGTATTAAACAAAATTCAGTTGCTCCATGGAGAGTTCCTAGAGGGAATCCTGTGCTAAATAGTAGCTTAATTCTAGACTTGCCTCATAAATCACCTTACAAATGCTGCTCTGAGCTAAACAGTTCATCTTGCACACTGTAAATTTTCCTGAAATCTGTAACAACCGAGACCACAGTGTAAGAGCCATTGTAGTCTTCGTTATACCACACAAAGGGGTGGAGTGGAGGGTGCAGGCATTCTACCCTGGAGGAAGACTGTGTTGAAGGATTGCTCTGTGCTCAGTGTCAATCTTGCCTGAGATGAAGGCCAAAAATTTAATAAGTTTCTGCTTCCTGTGGTGTATATGAAAGGAATCACTCCTGTATGGTCTCCGGTGATCTCTTGGATTTGAGGTGTTATCTTGCTTCAAAGAACAAAAGGTTTGAGTAGATGTTGAAGGAGAGTCACCCTGAGGAAAAAAAATAAAAAAATCTTAGCTTTTTGTTCAACTTCTCTGCTGTGGTATCTGCTCAAGGGTAACAGAGCAAGAGAAATACACCTCATGCAAGCAGCAGTACACCCCCTGCACCATCTGAATTGAATCTATATACAAATGCTCACTAGCTGAGTCTTGTCTTTTTTTATTATTATTATTATTGTTATTTTCCTTGTGGAAGCAATGGTAAGATCTGGAAAATCTTGTTAGTTTGGTTATGTTTACTAGTTTGGGGAAGCAGGGGGAAAAATCCCCATAGAAGTACAGAAGCGACATGCCATTTTATCTCTTCGGTAAGTTTTTTGCTTTGCTCGTGCACAGATGAAAGTACAGTTCTTGTGACTCTCGGACTAGGCATTAGACTCGTAACACAGACTAATAGTACAGGATGGACCCTAGTTGTTCCCTGAAGTTCTGCCTTTAATTATAATGATGTTCCCAGGGCAACCACTCAATGAAGCCAGTAGCTAAGTTCACTGTTTTGTTAAGGAAAACTCGTTGTTTTCCTTTTCCTCTACCAACTGTGATTTTTGCCTCAAGCTTTTTGTAAACTCTGCCTAAAAGCCAGAAGGATATTTTGTAGTCTTTTTCCAGCAAGTACTATATTCATGATGAAATCATGTGTGCTTGCCATTTGAGTCTGTGTGTGAGTGTGCATCTGTGATAGTAATTCGACTGGGCAACTCGGCTTACAAGCAAGGCACTGTGAGAGGGCAAGCAAAATAGAAATTTAGCTTGGCAAGCTCTGCTTTTCTTTCAGTGTAGGATTTTTTTTTTTTTTTTTTAAATAAATTGCTAGCCCATCATATTAATATACTAAGAAAAATTGAGAGCAGTGTGTTGTTGGCTGTCACCCTGCCTTGTGTCAAACACTGACTGCAATTTCCTCACAGCCAAAACAGGTCAGGCAAAGCCTGGATTCCCGAGTTACACAAAAATGGCTTTTTAAGTTACAAATTAAAACAAATAAATCAAAGGGCCTCATGTGTGGACTCCCAACCCTATAATTCAGATCCCTTGCCCTTTCTGTCAGTGTCATGTTTCCTGCATCCTATATTTAGTGTCCTCATTCTCTCCAGAAGCTGAGGATAAAAATCAACTTGTTTTAACAGATTTGAAAAAGTGACCCCTTGTCCTCCTATTCTTTTTTCAACACTTACTTACTATTTAGGTTAATCTGTCCCCAGCTGCATGAGTCCTCCCCTGAAGATACATTTCTACCTGGCCCCATAGCAAGCTAACCTCACAGCAGCCTGTGCTTCCCCTTTCAAGCTGCACACACTGCTATATATGTGAAGTACTCCAGCTTCTTCTACCTCCTCTGTCATTCTTTCAGCAGCACAAGGTGAAAAAAATGAATCCATTTGTCTAGTGATTAGTGAGTTTTTGCTTTTCCTTTTAGTCTATAATTATGGCAAAAAAGTGACTGTTCTGCAATGCCTATTTTAGAATAATTCTCTCTTTTTTCCTTAGTTGCAAAATTGACTTAGATTTTATTGAAGAAATGAAATCTTGAATTTAATGAGGGCAATTAGTCACATTTTCATTCCTTGGTAAGCCTTTGAAATGGGCCAGGCTTTCAGAGATTAACTTTTGACAAATGTTCTTTCTATCCTAGATTTGGATTTGCAGCTTACTCCAAGTGGAGAAGTCACAAAACAGATTGGAGAGGCCCTGCCTGTGTCATGCACCATTTCTTCTAGTAGAAATGCAACTGTTTTTTGGATAAAGGTCAGTAATTCATCTATTTCACACTTCATCTGAGTGTTCACCTCTTCATATTACTGCTGCTACTAGAGTGCTTTGGAAGGAAGGAATGAAGTTGTTCCTTGGGCTTTTTAAAGAATGTTGTTAAAATGGGTCTTACACGTAGTGCTAAAATGAGAGCTACTGACTCGAGTTATCACTGAAAATCACTTACTGTAATTAATTGGCTCAATTTTCAAATAGAGAGAAGTAATGCCTACTGTAACACAAATACAACTTTTTTGAAATGGTCTATATAAGGCCCTTCGAGAGTCAGGTCTCTCCAAGAAGGAAAGCCTGGTTGTCATTAACTGTTCTCTCAGAGACAAGCTGGGTCTTGGTTCCAATACACATTATAAAAGGGTAAGGTAGGTCAAGAGATCAGATGTTCAACTGGTGATCAGTGGCTGGTAAAAAAGGTAGCTGTCATAGATGATGGGTTTAAATTAAATCTATTCAGCTGGAAGCTAAAAATAATGATACCTGATGGTTGTTTAGTAGCATATGTTGGTCTCATAAGCCCGATTCCCAGGGGAAAGTTGTCTGTGTCTCAAACAGCTTGTACCACTAGTGGTTTTGGCTAGCCTATTAGAAAAGTTCAGAACTAATAATTGATCCCATCTATGCCCTTGATTTGAAAGCAGAGTTGTTCAAGAAGGGAAGTGGCTTTTATAAACCTCTAGTAGTTTTCACTTTTCATGCTGTTATGTTGCTGTCGGCTATTATGTAGTAATATTATGTATTAATAACTAAAATGTAGTTATTAATGGGGGAACATTTTAAGAGTAGGGCTCTAATCTACCAAAGCATGCGAAAAACTGTGTTGATAGTAGTCGCATTTTTAATTTAGAGGTTAATGTATTCTGAGTTAGAATTCACAGAGATTAACTCCTTACTTTATCAGGACAATACCAGAATGCAAACAAGTCCATCATTTTCAAGTCTTCAGTATCAAGATGCTGGAAACTACATCTGTGAAACTACTCTACAGGAGGTTGAAGGCTTAAAGAAAAGAAAGACACTTAAACTTATTGTGGAAGGTAAGGGAGCAGATAGCTGTGATTATTAATTGTCCTTTTCAAACATAATGGTTAACTGTAATATTGTTCTTGTAGGAAAACCTCAAATCAAAATGTCAAAGAAGACCAATGCAAATAAAATGTCTAAAACAATTATCTGCCACGTGGAAGGTTTCCCCAAACCAGCAGTGCAATGGACAGTTACTGGTACTGGAAGCATCATAAATAAAGCAAGTATCTTTCTTATTACTTTATTCACCAAACAGCAGTGCATAGGAGGTACAATTTAAAACCAAGGAACATTTTTCAGGTAGCAAGATTGAAGAAATTAAGTCTATTTCATTTATCTAAGAGAAGGTTAAGTGGTAGCTGTAGCTACATGGTACCTACATGGATGATTTCTGATGATAAAGGTCTTTTGAATAGAGCAGGTAAAGACTCAGAAGATCCACTGGCTACAAGCCAAAGCTGGAAGGAAAAAGAAAAGGTTACAAATGAAATATGCATTTTTAAGTGAGGGTACTTAGTCATTTTATCTGGGTAATGTGGTGATTTTGCCACTGCATAAAGAATTTACAAATAATGATGGAACTATAGAACTTTCATTAGAAAGCAAATAGGTACTTAATATTGGCATATAACTGGGTGAAATGTAATGAAGTGTGGTAAGTACAAGTCAGAAAATATGGTCAGTATAGTTCCTTATGGGCTTTGCAGTTTTAATCCTAATTTTTATAGCTGTTTTTGTATGGTTATACCTGTTTTTTTCTCACTGGAAACGGAACCATAGTGCAGTCATCCTGGGGGAGAAATTATGGGTACCCATATGCAGCAGGAAAAATACTTGGAAAATAAGCAAACCGAAGCATTTTCATATTGATTACCAAATCACATGCAAATCATGACCACACTTTGCCTCAGCA
>NW_010294822.1:97222-130852 GCF_000700745.2 Antrostomus carolinensis
GGAAATACAATGCACAGTGCTCCTGTAGATTTCATTACTCCGTTGGGTTTTGGTTTAATCCTACAGAAATTATGTATAGCTGTCAAAATTTATCCATTTACTTGAAGCTATAGGGCAGGAATTGAAGCTATATAAATGACAGAAAATAATTTTCTCTGGACATTATATTAATCTAAGAATACCGTACTGCAAATTTAAGGAACAACTTCACAGCATTATTACAGTGCAGGTACTGCAGCTATTACTAAATACACGTAGCTTGGCAAAATAATGCCTAGTGTGGAAACAAATTGGAATGCCAGAAAGTTAAAAAACAAAACAAAACAGCACAATTAAAAGAAATGAGAATTTAGAAGTTTTATTTTGGGTTTTTCTTGAAGAACTTTGTCACTTGGAATATTTTTAACTAGTTGAAAGAAAAAGAAGCAAATACAGAATGTGTTTAACTTTCTCAAAAATGCCTCTTTATCAGTGGTCTTACAGTGCCCACTATACAAAATGTAACTGGGTATCTTGGCCAACGTGTTTTCTTGCGAATAGTCACATTATCATTTAATAAAGTAATGCATTATTTCTCTTGTTATTGTTTGGAAAACTGAAATTTTAGTTGAAAGTCATTTCCCTCTGACTATTTTCAGTGTGTAATTCAGGTAATGCATGTATTGTTCTTTGCATTTTTCAGGGATACTAATCTTCAGTTTTTAACCTTTTCAGACAGAGGAGACCAAATACGTTAATGGAAAATTTTCCAGTAAAATTGTAATTGCTCCTGAGGAAAATGTGACTTTAACTTGCATTGCAGAAAATCAGCTAGAAAGGACTGTGACCTCCCTGAATGTCTCTGCTAGTGAGTATCTTCTGAAGCCTGTTTCCTTGAAGTTGCAGTTTCATGTAGAGTACACACACACCACACTGATATGAAGAGTAGGTCTGCATAGTAATGTTGATACTAAGATATTTAACCTTTTTGTCTCAAGTCAAGCAATTGTAAATCCACTCTGGATCAGTAGTACATAAAATTTATTCATAGCTTTTTTGAAGAAGTCAGTTAGTCTTCATTACTTTCTTGGCTAGCTATCTCATGTATGTAATATATTACTTACTTTTGTAAATAATATTACAACATAATAGTACAAAAATATTGCAAAATAATACATTATTTATGAAGATGAAAGTCTTTATTGCTAAATTAACATAATCTTTTAGTCCCCAAATTCCAGTTTATTATTAGTGGCATAACTTGATTCGGAACAGAAATCAGCCATACTGGGTTTTAATCAAATGTCACTTTTCAATGATGAATGGTGGTGAGAATTTACAGTTTGTGGAGGGGTAGCACAGAAATAGTGAGACTATTTCTGAGATTAATATTACAGGTTTTGAATAAGATTCCTCAGCTGGATATATTATAGTTACAAAGGAAAGTTTTCTGCTTAAAGATAAGATTAATTACCTTGTTGTTTGGCAGACACTGCATTAAGTTCCAGTATTTCTGTCATTGCTGTAAATAGGTAATTAAAGGTGAAGTTCAAGTATAACACATTTTGTCTTTAATTTAATTTTAACATTTCTCATTTCAGTAAGTATTCCAGAATACGATGAGCCAGAGGACAGAAATGGTATGTACGGTTTTCTGTCTCCATAACCCTTTCTGTTGAGTGCCTGAGTTCATGACCCATGTAGGGTCACTGAACAGTTTCCACAGTCCCTCAAAGTTGGACTTGATTTGGAATAGCTGGTGCCATGATTGACTAAGAATGTGACTTTCTTGAAGCTTTAAGTGTGTTTTTAAGAACACTTAAAAACTTCTTTTTAATTCTGACTTTCTGACCCCTTTTCTTGTTTCTGATGGAAATTCTTTAGAAATGGTGTAATGCTTTATCGTACATCACCTCATTAACTTTTCTTCTTTTCTTCAGATGACAATAGCGAAAAGGTTAATGACCAGGCAAAGCTAATAGTGGGGATTGTAGTTGGTCTTCTGCTGGCTGCTCTGGTTGCAGGTGTTGCCTACTGGCTCTACGTGAAGAAATCAAAGTAAGAGTTTATGAAAAACTTGATACTAAATTGGAAAAATAAATTAAGTGGAAATGTATGTTTACCTGTTTTCTTTCCTGCAGCTTTCCATTAGTCTTGAGCGGAGAAAAGTTGTCACAGTAGGTGCATTTAATAGAGAAAGGAAACTTGGTACCTCTGATTGGCTTGTCCTATTGCTTAACAGGACTCATCTCCTGGAGGTGGGGCTCCAAGACTTTGCATAGATCATCACCTGTAATCAGGTTCTCCTTTACTGACAGCCAAGTCTGGGCCAATTCTTGCAATTAAATATAGTACCTGCTACTTAATTGTGAGATGTTACCTCTGTGTGGCTTTACTGGTACTAGAAACTGTCTTCATTTAGAAGTTGGGTAGCTCGTTTGCTTTAAAAATTTAAATTACAGAATAAGTCAAAACCATCTCAGGGAGAAGAGAGATCCTTAATTCATTTGTTCATATATACTTTGAGATCTCAGAAGTAAAATTGGTAAAGACAGACTTGTGTTGCTGAAAATCTAGAAGCTGTCATCCAAATCAATATGTTTTAGACATCCTAGGCATAGAACAGGATTTGCCAGTGAGGCCTGCTTGCTTTCAGGTTTCTTTATTATCACACAGGCTCACTTTAGAAAATAAACTGGATGATCTCAAAAAGTAACCATGTTTCTCCATCTTTTTAAAGATGGCCATGACTGCGTGCCAGTTGGCCTCATGCCCATACATTTGTCTCCAGGGAGAGCTGAGGGCAGGTTTGCTCTCTGAAGGGTTCCTTACAGCTGCTTCTAAAAGGGAAGATTAAGGTAGTTATGCATAACAAGCAGAAATCAGTACAGGTATAGAAGCAATCTTAAAGTTCAGTTGGTCTTTCTATGACTTTTCATTAAAATTAGATCAAATGAGATCTAAAATATACCAATGGGATTT
Organism: Antrostomus carolinensis; assembly: GCF_000700745.2. Lineage (NCBI taxonomy): Eukaryota > Metazoa > Chordata > Aves > Caprimulgiformes > Caprimulgidae > Antrostomus > Antrostomus carolinensis. The sequence continues at coordinate 100,184 of NW_010294822.1, forward strand.
TACTATGAACAAATGTGTTTTCATTGATGTGAAAGTACCACAAGGAATTCTCCATCTGCTTGAAAAGACTCTTTTTAGGATAATGCATAAGGATTTTACTCAGCTGTAACTGAGCAAGTTTTGGAGTTTTTTCAAATAAAAATTGCTGTAAATTACCCAAGCACAAAACCAAAAATTCTTTTCTGCAAAACTCAGGCTTCTTTTGGTAGAAATTAAAAAGTAATAATAATAATGTTGAGCTCCTCTTTCCACGCTTTGCTCCTCATGTAATAATGTCTAGAATAATTTTATTTTGTCTTTCCTTTTGAATATGAGAATGTACAATCATGAAACTGTAATTCACTGGTTTGGGGGTTTTTGGACGAGGTGGTTTGGATATAAGGAAGGCAGGGAAGGTAGAGGATCTTTTCTTGTACCATTATGCAGTGTGAAGAGAGCTAACAAGAATCTGAGAATATAGCATGTCCTTTGCTGAGATGAGTTTATGACTTAAGATAACTTTTTCAGCTTCAAAGATAGGATACAGTGTATTCTAAATGGACAACACTTCTTTTTCTCATGCTCGACTTGTCTTCTACAAGCTTAGAGTAGAAATTAGAGCTAGAATTGATTAGACAGGTTCACTGCGAACAAAATAAAAATCCCTTTATAGCTAAATGATAGTCTTCATATTTGATACATGGTTGCTCACCTCTGAAACCCTTAATTGATGTGTCATCACTGGTAATCTCCTGTTCTCAGCACATATTTAAGTTGATCTGTTACCCTCCCTGCTTTCTGCACACTGTACTTGCAAGAGCAAACAGAGTTTCAGTACCTATTCTGCAAAGTTTTTATGACAAATTATAGCCTAGAAACCAAAGCAGACCTTGCAGAAAGCACATTACACCTTTAGACACAACCTGTGTCTCATCCCAACCCCTCCTTCTCCATACAGGACGAGAGTTAGTAATTAATTTTTTGAACCCACCCTTGAACAGTAACTCACCTAATCTCTATCCTCAAAGTGACACCAAAGGCAAGGCTGAGAAGGCAGCAGCACAGAACTTTCCAAGTCTGCCGAGGCAAGAAAAACATTACTTTTTTTCATTATTGTTGTTGTGGTTTGTATAATCTTCTATTGTCTTGTCATCCACACTAAGTAGGAATTATACTTGTAGCCTTGGAATATATTCACAATAAATCACTTGCATAGTTATTCACTGCCTCAGTTCCACTCGATGCAGAAGCTGATTACTGCCAACATACTCTTTTCACTGTGAATATTATCCCATAAATCAGGGACTCATCTGTATTCCACATCCTGCAACCAGCCCCCTCTTGAATAAAGAGTTGTGGCTACCTACCCCAGCATGCTATGTTTCTCCTTCATCTGAGCAGAAGGCCAAAGACTTGTTTTCTACAGATTTCTCCTTTTTCCGAAAAGGATATTAAATTAATTTGCAATGAGCAGAATATAATTCAGCACTTCAGAATCTTTCTAAATTTTTTGTGTCAGATCTCAGTCAAGTGATTCTAGGACACTCATCTTCACTAAACCCTTCATATACAAAATTTTCACCTTGACAGAAAGAGTACAGCACAAACTAAAGGTTCAGAAAGAAAATAATACACCCAGCACCCTGTATCCCTGTTCTCTAGGCAAGGAAGTTTTGCCTGTGGATTGGACCTTTTGTCCCATTTTTGCTCCTTGGGTTTGCAGGTGCACAAATCTCAAGTTACATGAAGCTAGATCAAGGTTAAAGTGGTTTAAAATGCAGTGTGGGGAAAATTCAGCTGGGCAAATTGAAGCACAGCAGCAGTCTTAAGATTGTTCATAGTCAGAGCACAGCAAATGCTTGAAATTCTTCTTAGGTCAGAGTAATCAAGAAAGTTACTATAGTCTCTGAAACTGAATACTTGAAGCATAACAATTCTGCTTTTCTGATACTTTATAGGAAACTAGCATACAAATATAAACATGGCAGGCCAAGTACATAGGAAACTTGTATGTTTTGCACAAGACTCGACATCAGTATTGGTTTTTGTGCAATTCCCTTCCAGAGAAAAGGCAAAGTTACAAGCATCTCTCAGAGTGCCAGTGCATGTCACAAAACTTCTATAAAAGTGGCACAAGTTTAAAAATGGTCACTCATTTCGTGATGACTGGAACATTTTTCTAATGTCTCTGCCTTTCTTCCTCCTGGTGGACATTTGAAAATAATTGGAGGAAGCAGACGGCAAGATTGTGGAAAATAAAAAGAGGCTGCAGATAATCCAGATTTGGATGTATAAAACCATCGGCTCCTAAAAAATGTTTTGCAGCTGTGCAGCTGAACATCTCACGTGCCTTTCAAAAGTAACACAAGCTTGAATTAAATTTTTGGCTCTTGCTTCAGTACCCAGAACTACACCGCTGTTTATTCTCTTACCTGTTGTTATCGCAAGTTTGGGTAAGAAGGACAAAGAGCACTGCATGTTTTCTTCCTTAAACAGTGTTGAAGGCGAGGCCTAGACTTGTGAGATTAAAAGAAATCAGGAATTACCTATATGCAATATATTTACAGCAAGCCAAACAGCTGAGATGGAAAATTGTCTTTATATTAGAAACATGAAAATAATAGCCCCTCAGCACACACATGTACTCCAAAGAAAACTAAAAACCTCGCTTTGGTACTACTTGCAGAGAGATTTTGATTAGGATTCCCTGAGGATAATTATTTTCCTGAAGAGCACGTGTAGATAAATCTAAAATATGAGTCATAATTTTAGCAAGAGCTTGGAATGAGCCATGTTTTACAAATTAATTTAAAAAAAAAAAATGTTGAGAGACATAAGTAAACTCATATTCATACAACCAACTTCTCACTCTTCAGAACAACATGGCCAGAGCATGCTAAGGTGTGGGCTTTGTTTGTGGAGCTGTAGATAATATTGAAGTGTGTGAGATGGCCTGAGCAAAGCAGGCTGTCTTACCTTTTTTGGCAGATCCTTGGGAATATTTCCATCCATTTGGACCGAGTTGTCCAGCTGCTCAGATACCAATCAGGAAGTTGCTCTTGAGTTGCAAATGGAGCAAGCTGACAGGAGTTCATGCACAAAAAAAGTGAGGAACAGCTGTTGTTGAATGTTAAGCTGGCAAAGGACCATTTGTCCTGTGCCTCAAGTCACCTCAGGAAGTGATGGAAACCACGTTTTGAGCCATTTCTCTCTTACAAACCCAGGCTACACCTGTCAAGCCCTGAGAATTGGTGCCAAGCCAGGGTCACCTGTTCCTCTGCTTTGGCAGAGCACTGCCAATGCATCACACTGCTGCAAAATTACTCTGCTGTCTCTTAATAACACTATTTAGATAGCATTAAAAAAGGCAGCAGTATTGCTTGTGTTGTGGTGGTGAATCTGCCTAGGTATAGGTATCCATATTTGAGGAACAAAAAAAACCCCCCAAAAAAGTCAAAAAGTCTGCAAGATCACAAAGCCACCAAAATAAACTGCTGTATTTCAGTCTCAGCCACTGAGAATCTAAATCCATCTGATTGTCAGACATGAAAAACTGCTGCTGCTCTCATTTTAAGCAAGCAGTGAGAGTTCTGGATTGCCTGCCTGCCTTTTTCAAAGTCAGAGTGCTGTCTTTTACATCTCCCATTTTCACCCGTTTGGGCTTTAGGGAAATAGAAGTGACATTTAGCAAGTGGAACAGTTTCATTGAATGCAGAACTAAAATAGAACACTTTAATCAAAACCTGATCGCATTGCAGAACCTCACAAGTTTACTGAATAATTTTAACCTAATCAAAGACCAGTAATGCTAGTTACAGTTCCCTCTGCTGTTAAGTGTCAGGTCATGTGAGATTCAGTCTACTTTGGGCACTGTAAAACTCTTGATAAGAAGCCAAAACAAAACAAAACAACAAAAAAGGATCACATTGAGCCATGCCAATAGTTTCTCCAGTCCGCTCTCTTGCCGCCAAGAGCAGACATAAGCGGTTACACGAGGACAGACATGCATGATACTGCTTTTTCGCCTCCAACTCATTTCACCTCAGGTAATTGCCCAAGTCCTGATTCTTTCAGCTTTTCATTTCTTTCCCTAAAAAATTTTGTAAACTTATTTATGGAAGAGAATCATTAGCCACATGACAAGCCAAATCCTGTGCTCTACCTAAAACAAACTTTTTTTTTTTATTAAAAAAGTTTTTTAATTTTTAGAGGATTTGTTTGTTTGAGGGTTTGTTTCTTTTTTTACAAGGATTAAAGAGATCTGTGAAAGGTTATTAAAGATCACAGAAGGTCAACCTCTACCGAAGTCTTGAATTTTCTTCTTCATTGCATCTTACAACCTTTCCTTCTGTGCACGTCACAAGTGTCAGGATTTGAATACCAGAAGAAAGTAGAAAGTTATTGCACAATTGAAATTTACCACTGTAGAACAAGTTAGTTTGTGTTATAATCCCAGCATTTTAAAAATATAATTTGTCTGTGATAAGCAGCAGCTTGGATCTTTGCAGTAAGTTTTCAGCACAGACACCTTGCTGCCAGCCACACAAATGTGACAGAGGTGCTCTAAAACCAATAGTAAAAGGTAAATGCAGCTTTGAAGCATTAAAACTTACAGCCACTCAGGAAATAAACTACTCTAACACCAGAAGGATTTTAGAATTGTGCCATTTGGTGATTTTTGGGCCCAGAATCCCATGTTCCCTGGCACTCCACCTCCCGTGCTGCTCCCCAGCCCAGAGAGCAGCATTTCAGCATCACTCCCAGAGATGCTGATGGTTAGATGTGCCCACACCCCCTCAGAAGCTCTTCTGAGACAAGAACAAAACTGTACTCTCTTAACGGTACCGTTCAACTCAGGGCACACACCTAGTGCTTAGCCACTGCCAGCGGCCTTTGCTCAGATGGAGGATGTGCACAGAAACACTCCACTAGCAAAAATTCAGATCAGCGGTTTCGGGAGGTACATACCTGCATGGTGTCAGCGTGACATGTCCCACTATCTTGCTAACCTGTGTCTTCATTGTATTTTTGCAAGTCGGTGTCACTCCGGGTCTTCACCCTGAAGGAAGGGTGAGCACATGCATGAATCTGTCACAACAGATGTTACTTTTCTGTAGGGGAAACAAATTATCCACAGAGAAAATGTGTATACGATCATCTGCTTTGACACAAGGGATTTACTTTGTCCCACTCAAACACATTTGCCCATTTACATTTTAAAAATCACAGCCTTCAAAATGTTATCGCAGCACTGCAGGAATCTTTCACCTTGGCAGACAGTGAGGCTTCTCACACGTTAAATGAATGGCTTAGTGGTTTTATTGTGCTTAGCTAAACTAAGCACTTAACTCATTAATTCATCTCCACTCCTTGCATTAAGGAAGACCTGCTATTTTAAATGAGGCATACCTCTTTTTTTTTTTTTTCTCCCCCTCAAACATTTACACAATCTATTCTTTAGCCAAGCTTGTCAGTCATAGCCAGCACAGATCTGGATGCCAGAGTGGTTTAGGGTTTGGTTTTTTTTGGTGTTGCCAGAATTTTCATTAATTTCTTCACAGTTAAAGAGCTTCCGTTTGGCACGGGCTCTGAAAGTCAATTACTACCAGTACACAAAAGCTTGCTATGTTGATCAAGACATCTTAGCCACACCTGTAACATCCTAGCACGCCTTAAAGCAAACTCTTGTTTACTGAAACAAGCTACACAATTAATTTGTCAAGAAACATGGATCTGCACAACTGGTTTAACCTTAACTAAACGTCTCTTAGCTCAGAATTCCTCAAGAAGTAAAACACACAATACACAGCACTTACTTCCTGCAGTACTAACTCCAGTGGGGAAACTGCTGCTGTTGGTCTATTTACAGACATATGCAAGCCTGTTGCACTGCTCAGACCAGAACTGTAAGAGTTTCATCTGTTACTGAGAGGAGAGGAGAGGAGACAGCGTCATGAATGTGAGGATGGAACAAAATGCTGTAGATGTGTAAAATTAACCTTAATTTTTCATTATAGGACAGCATCAAAACACGTAGACAAAGATCTTGGAAATATAGAAGAAAACAAAAAACTAGAAGAAAACAATCATAAATCTGAAACTTAAAATGTGTCATCATTCCAGGTAAGTGTTTCATTTTGCAGTGTTTAACATCTCTTTGTCCACCCTTTCTCTCTAGTGATCCCAGCTGGGAGTCTGTTCCTCATCTTTCAGATGCGAGGCAGTGGAGTCATTTTGAGTGCTGTAGTATTAGGACAGACAGACTCAAGCCTCTGGCCAGTTAAGGATTCAGACCTGCATACACACATATTCAACAAGCCTGACATTTAGACATAACTTAGTACTTGGCTTTATTTTAATCCACATATTTGGGGAAATGAAAATACAGATGTACAGAAAATTACAGATGGTGTAATGTATTGCTATGGTATGTGTATGTATGAATGTATGTATATGAAGATTATGTTTAGGTATAGTTTAGAATAGGTTCTGAGTTATGACTTGAAATGTTCACAGAAACCTTCTTCCCTTACTGCAAGCAAGAGTTTCAAAGTCCTTGCTCAGGTTTATCCATCATCACTGCAAGAGGCCTGAAACTTTCCTTTCAACAACATCATTTTACTCAAGATTTCACATACTCATAGTGTTATCGATTTTATCCTGGAAAGAGACACTCTATGTTAAGTTAGTAACAGTGCAACAGGTATGAAAGTTTCCCCAACTGGGATTTATATATAAAAAAACCCTGTATACAAATAATTAGGTAGATGCAGTTCTGTTAGGAGTTACAGGAGCGTTACAAAGCACCAACAGCACCACCCGGTGTTCACATATATATACACCACTGCTGCATAAATATGTGCCACTGCTGCACCTCTGCCCTCAGTACCCAAAGCAGGGGTTTAGACTATTTTTCTGACCAACTAAGGTCATTGGAAATGAACACTGTGGTAGGACAACAGTGTGGAAACCAACTAACCATATTAAGGTTTCCCGAATTAGTCATCAACTGTTGTTAAAAATGAGAGTAGTAAGTGTTCAGCAGTGGTGCGTTGTGAAAGGAATTACCATATTTCATATTCAGATTTAAAATGTTTCTTATTTACATAAAGACAGCTGTCCTTATTAATAATTTCAGTATGTTAATACTGTCTGAAATTTAAAGTACAAAGCACTATTTTTGCACTAAATACTCACTAGGTAGAATGATTATATAGTATATAAAGAGATGGAACATTGCTGTAGTCACTTTGCTGCCAATATTACTGTTACACTAAACTGCCAATAGTTTGAAAGAGGGAATTGGGCATACCAACATTATGTCCTGTGAATGATTTAAAAGGAGAAAGTAAATATGGATCTTGAAAAAGTAGCAGTGTAAATACCCAGCATTTCACTGCAATTCTATGGGAAAATTCTGTAATCTTTTTAGTTAGGGTTTGTACTGTATTTTTTTCTGGACCTGGTACCTTCTGCAACATTGCAATACTGAGGTGATTAGATGGAGCTGAGGGTATTTATTGAACTTGGTAGTTCAAGTATCATGTGTCTTCAGTGCAATCCTGTACTCTTAATTATTTTATTTCTTCAGATCAGTAGATCTACATAAAAGAAAGCTTATCCATAAATCCATTACTTACCAGATAAACTTACTGGATTTACTGGAAACAATACTGCAACAATTATTCTTATCACGAAAGAAAGTATTCTCATCATTGAACGGCAGAAAAAAGTACTGCTCTTCATGTAGCTGTTTACTTGAAGATTAGATGCCGAGTAGTTATGCTAGTTAACATATTTTAAAATTATTAACTGGCTTTATCTTTCATATTTGCAGAGAATACATATAGACCAATTGAAGCATGAACGTGGATTGTATTTAAACATATACAAAGAAGTGACAGCTATTCATGGTTCAAGTATTAAACAGATCATACTACCAAGTTTTCAAAGGATTTTAGACACAATTATCTCAAGCTAAAAAAAAAAAAAAAAAAAAAAAAAATACCCACAAACTAATTTTGGCAACAGCCATGATAATAGGTCACCATGTTGTGTTCTGTTCAGAATATTTTTTTGTAAATGTCTGCACTGAAGATTTCTTTTTGTTTGCCTTTATGTAAATTTTTTACGTAGCTATTTTTATACACTGTAAGGCTTTGTTCTGGGAGTTGCTGTTAATCTGATGTATAGTGTAATGGGTTTATTTCAATTGTTTTTATGACACCCTTTGAGCAGGTACATGTCTAGTTCTGATTGTTATCAGTAAAGCCCCTGCTTTGTAACAAGCACCTAGAGTGCAAGATGTCTTGAAGGAAAATGTCAAGCTCCTTTTTCATTCTTTGAAATCACAGTAAAGAGGAAGGGTGACAGCTGTGACAAGAATAAACTAAATTGTTAATAAAAAGTGAACATTTAAAAAACCATGCAAAGCTAAACAGCCAGAAAGGGAATAATGAGTTTCCACGGAGAAGGCTGGGTATTGAGCAAGGAACACAAGGAAAAATTCCTAGCCTGCGTACAGACGGTGGCTAACAATCCTTTTCTACTAGAGCAAGACACACATTTTATTGATACATTATCAGTTGTCTGTCATGTTAGAATTAGGATAAGGAACTGGAATTCTGGATTAATTTTGATTCCTTTATGTTATCCGCTGCCTTAAAGTACTGTACCTTTTCTTCATTTCAAAAAGATACCAGTCAGAATTGGAAACTTTTTTTAAAAAAAGTGGTCATATCAAAGCTGCATTTTTTTTCCCACTAAAATAGAATATATATATATTTTTTGTGTGTTTTTGTTAACTATGCTACAGATATTGAATGCACCTTGAGATAATTTTAGTGTTTTTAACTGGTACCTAATTTATCAAACAGTACATATAATTGTAACAATGAAATGTCTATGTATCTTTAGTTACATTCAAGTTTGTAACTTTATAAACATGTTTTATGGTTGAGGGAATTTTTAGAATGGTACTGATAAGAAAACGTTTTAGGGTAAATGGTCAATAGAAAGTTACACTTTAAGGGAGAAAAGTTTCACCTTATGCAGAAGGTGAGTTTCTGGAAGAAAGTAAGAGGCAGCTTTGATGGAGAGGAACAGTAGAGTAAGCAGAACATCAGGTTTCCATTTACAAATATCCAGGGAAAAAGTAAGTTTTTATAGACTGGTAGGAATAAATAAATAAATAATAAAAAAGAAAAAGATGGACGATAGGAAATGTATTTTGCCACTTTTGCATTATTTAGGGGGAAGAAAACACTGTTACTTGTAAATTTGTAAAATGTTAAATGTCTGGGCAGTAGTGACTGATGTCTTAATAAAAGCTTCCTGTAGTGCATTGGCATGGATTAAATACATAAGATGTCCTATAAACTCTATGCTGTATAAAATATTAGAGGGAAATCCTGTTACATGCCTCTCAACTTTGATTTGTTACTGTTTTATTTGGCAAAAAGAAAAAAAAAAATTATGATCTTGGTCAATATTTAAACCAAAGTAAAATGGGGGAAAAAACCAAAGTAATTTGTTTTGCATGGCTAAGCCATTCTGTTATCTCTGTAAATATTGTGATTTTTTTTCTTTTTAGAATTTTGTTAAAAAAATTCTAAAATTTTTAAACACCTGTTTTTCCAAAATAAAACGTGAACACACAAAAAAGTTACTTTATATACAAATATATCTTTTTCTTTTGGGGGCGAGAACACTGCCAAGTGATTTTTAAAATAAATAAAAAAAAATGCAGTGGGCGTGACTCTAAACAGGAAAAGTTGTAACGGAGTCCTGTGAAGGACTGTGCAAACATCACCTGTTTTTGTTTGTAACACTACAGTAAATAATTCTTAAATACAGAGAAGAGACCTCCAAAGATCGTAAGGGAAAGCATAGGGAAGGGCTGAAAATTTTCATACCACTCTCTAGGGAACGCAGGGGAGAGGAGAAGAAAGAAAAAGTCCTTCAACTTCCACAGCTACGGAAAAGGAATAAAAGCAACTCCTCGCCTTTTGGGATTCTGCCAGATCTCCTATGCACTTTAAAGCGTCAATCCTAGGAGCTGGGTTTTTCACTGCTCCAAGTTCGCTATAGACAAGAACCAGGAGTGCAAAAGAATCAATGTTTCTATCCATGCCTAAACAACAATAAAACTGAAGTATGTCTTCACTCGCTTGTCTGAAATCTCCGTTTCCAAGAACATATACGAACACAAGGGAGGGCACTTACCTAGAGCTCGAGCTGTTGCTGACTCTGGTTCTGCAAATACACCTCTGTATACAGAGTCTGGCTGGATGAAAAGTCCTGCAAAGCCCAGGGGGACTCGGGGTGGGTGTAAGGACCTTCTTGTGGACCAGAGAGTCAGGACCTGGAGGGCATAAGCACTCACTCAGAGAAAGGCATGTGCTTGGCAGGCACCCAAAACCTTCCAGAAGTTCATTGTACAGGTCTCTACTTGTGACCTGGTGAAAAAACAAACAAATAAACAAACAAACAAAAACACCTTAGCAGTGAATCTCAGGGGGCCTGTTCAAATCTGATTTTGTATACCATGCTGGAGTTCAGCTTCAGTTTACTACACATGGGAAGAAAAACAAAACAAAACAAAAAAACACACACAAAAAAAACCACACACAAAACAAAAAAACCGCAACCACCCAAACCTCCCTGGTCACACATGGTTTAAAAGCGCAGCAAGGGGGAGTGGGAGAGAGCTGATCCTCTGGTTCTAAGGTTGGGAAATAATTCAGACAGTTTGTGGTGTCTGTTCACGGCTGTACAGGGAACTGGCACTGAGCTTGGAACAAACCAGCAGGTTTGTCTGCCTGCTGCATAGGCAGCATCCTGCAAAAACACCCCACGGCTTCCCAGGCAACTCTGTAAGTCCCCAGAAGCAGTAACACCAAACCCTAGCTGTACTGCAGTGGATATGGGCCACTATTGAAACACTCAGGCAGAAACATGATAATGCTGCAGCCAGAAGGTGAGGCTTTCTAAAAAAAATAAGTACTTGGGGTCAACAGAACATCAGGGACATTTTGTACAGGTTCCAAGTGCTGCAGAGCAGCCCCTGTTCTAGGGCTTTACTGCAGCTACAGCTACTGTGCTACTGGGGCCAGCAGCTGGCCAGAGCCTTAACTGGTGTTAAATGCTTACAGAGCACTTGCCAGCAAAACAAATGGTCCACACCTGATGGTCTGTAAAGTATCCACCACTTGCCAACATCAACCCAGCACTACAGATGGTTTAGGCAATATGTTCCACCTTTTCCTGGACAGCGGGTTTTCATTCTGTCGTGTTTTGAAATACATACACAAATAAGAAACTCTAAATTCTATCTTGATTATGACTTGAACTTTGCGAGATACTAACAGGAGTTTTATGGATATTGGTACCAGCTCATGGAGACAGACAAAGAATGAACAAATGTAAATTTGTTGGTGCCTTTTTTTTTTTTTTTTTAAGATAAATTATGTCAAGGAACATCCGATATTTATCTAATATCCTCAGCTGCTGGCTGTTGCAGTGAAATCTGATTTACTTGTAGTACCACATGTAGCTGGATACCTTCCTGTTGACTTCATGTTTAGACAGCCATATGTATATAATTATCTCAGCTAAGATTAAGCAGTGACATGTGAAATGAGATCATGACCTCCTGTGTCAACCACATCTGTGCAAATGTTTTCTGGGTTTTCTTTTCATGAGAACACATCGCCATCCAGGTCTCTGTTTCCAAGAATTGCCCAATACAGGTTTTTCAAACAGGTTTTCCCCTCCAGGCAGAAGAAGATGGAGGGAACACAGGAGGTATGTAACTTCTAGTTATGTGCTGCTCCTAACCCCTGAAGGACTCCCACTCTCTTCTGGAAAGGGTGGCATCCTCAAGCTGGCATAATTCAGTGCTGAGCAAGGCTCACAGTGGTCTGCCAGAGAGGGAGGGCACCACCTTACTACAGTGGGAAGGTAAGAGGGGAGGTAGAGAGGTTGTAAACCAACCAACCAACCCACCCACCACATACCCCCCGTAACTGCATATGCTTCATGTGTAATTCAGCACACATGTTTAATAATGATTTCCTACATTTCAAATTATCAGAGAATCAGAAACTAAGCTTATTATCAAATTATGTCAAAGTCAGTTTTTAAAATAAGACTAACTCCATTCACCCAGCCACTCACAATTCTTTAAATGTCCTGTAATTCATACATTTTTCTCATTTACATTCTAAATAGAGACATTTATTCTGTTAGCAGCAAGGCATTCACTTTGATGTAGTAATGAATTTCAGCTTGAAAAGGTAAAGCCTGACAAATTACTAGGAAATTTTGTTCCTTAGTGAAAAAACAGTAATAGACCTCTCTCCTCACACACCCAGCCCCCAAAATGTTTTGCCTGTTTTCATGTTCCACCTGGTGATACAGCTGAGGCTTCCATCATCCTCTGTTCCCTGTCCTAGTGCTCAGTTTCACATCTCCTGTTCTGTATAGATTGATTCTCCACTGCCCTTGCCATCATTTGTTTATGTGTGGGACATTCAGTTCAGAAAGGCTAAAGCACCTTGAGATAAATACCAGCAGTTTAACACAACTATAAACATAAAATGGGCTGTGAAACTGGAAAATAAATAGAAACATACCCAGTTTCCCATGCTTGGGCTTCAGCATGTTTGTACCCATTGTTCCGGAGTGCCCTGGAGTTTCCCCATTTGGGAAAAATTGCACAAAATCTAGTCGACACTAGCAAGGCTCAGCTGTAATAGCATAACACACCTATGGCACCAAGGTACCTAAGCCTTTTACTCTTTCTTTTTTTTTGGCTAACACTTTTCCTGTCACTCACACAGCTAGAAATAATGTTAAATAAATAACATTAGGAATTTTAGTACTGGAATGCCAGCACAAATCTTATGTTTAAGGATGTGATCTTTTTTCATGTATTTCAGTCCATGTAGTTGTGATGCAAGGATTTGCTGCATACTACCCAGCCCTGGACTTGAGAGAGCAGAGGGAAGAAAGTAACATCCTGTTGCTCTGTGGTGACAGGTTAAATTCTATTTAAATATAGTCATTTCCACCCATTTACTTTTTCTAGGAAAAAGCAGTCCCTCTTTCAATACAAACCTTGCTCAGAAAAACTCTCTAGATAATAAAACAATTTATATTAAAAGACGCCAACTACAAATCCAGCACAGGAGCAACGCTTCCCTCGGCTCAAACTCACACCACCCTAATCCTTTTTTCTCCTGAGATTCTCACCAGAGCAGCCAAGTAATCACCTGCATAGGTATCATCACTGATGACAATTTGTTTTCTCCAGAGCTAGAAAGTTAATACAAATTCAGATTGTGTTATAAGTGTTCGATAGTGTCTACACACCAGATCTGAGATTTCATTAATATTTGCATCCATCACAAGAGGAACTAGTCTAGCATGGACACCAGAATACATTTAAAAGGAAGAACATAATTGAATCTAAATTCAGGAAATGAAATGAATTAAAGAATCAAATAAAACCTCATATAGACAAAGTATTTCCACAAATTCAATTTTGGTGATGTTGATATAAAAGCTTTCTCTGTTTTTATTACTCCAAATAAAGAAAGATCACACTCATTTCCACAAATTTAAGAAAGTAAACAGACACAACAAACACAACTGGACAAAGTGACCGCACTTACTAAACAGAAAGAAACAGGATATGGAAATCAGATCAGACAGACTTTCTGATAAAATTACAGTTAGTAAGATTACTACTGTGCGGAATAAGGTCGTTTCAATTCTATGTGCAATGTCTTTCCAACCCCCACTTGCTGTACCTTGAAGTAATCCATTTTGTAGTGCAGTCTGGGTTTGCTGCGTGTCTTCTGCACAGTGCTGGGTCTCAGATTTTCCTAATCCAAAGCATATCAGGAAGAACAGTGGCAATGCAGAGTTTCTTCACTGAAATTTTTACACATATTATAGGCAGGAATAAGAAGTACAAGTTTGGCAACAAAAGCCAGCAGTGGTTAGAAGCTCTTGAGAAAGTAACCTTCATTGACCACCTCCTTTTACACAAATCAATAATTTCATCCTTCAAAAATGGGGTGAGGGAGAGAAGGGAAGAGTAAAATTGCCAGTAAATAGGTGCATAACTCACCAAAAGCTGTCTTTGGTGACAACTAAGTCTTTTTCAAGTGCAAATATTTTTTTAAAAAATGAAATAATTTTAAAAGAAGTCGAGATGTGAATGTTGCTGTGGTCACTGCCCTCCAACAATGTAGTCCTTAGACAGGTGCACTGCTCCATCCTAATGCTCTCTCTGCTGCTCTCTCTGGAGTGCTTATTCAAACATTTGCTCTCTCCTCATTATGTTTATATGTGCTTTTCTACATGCACAACAGCTAAAAAGTGCTAATAGCTGTCACCAAGAATGGGCCTGGATCACAAGGCAGTCAGAGCTATCCTTTATAAATCTGCTACCCTTGGTGGCCATCCAATGGAGGAAGCCATCAAACCTCTTTATGTAGCTCCAGAGAGAGAGCAATCTATAGTATCCAGCAGAGGTAAATTCAACAAATTAACAAATCCATTTAGTTCCAGTTGCAGCAGGACAAGAGATTTAAATGCTGAAAAGTAACTCTAACCGTTACAGAAAGTGCACAGCGAGGTGGCATTAAGCAGGGTACATTTGCTTCCAAATTTTTAAGGAAGGTCTAATGGCTGAACCAGCAGAAACACCTGGAGCAGAGCTTGTTGAAACACTAATCCAGCCTCAACATAGCAGTAGGTACCAAGAGAACTTTTTAAATACTTGCATTTCTCCAGTCAGTACAATTCAACTCAGAGTTCAGAGATGAACTGAGAGAAAAAAATTAAAAAAAATATTGCAATCTATGAAAATAATCAGGCTGGACAGGATGAGCCTCTTGAACTCTTAAGAGCTATGGTGACCAAACTCAAAGAGCTCAGCTTCTTCATTATACATAATACTGCCTTTATTATAATAATTCATCTTTCAATGCAAAAAAAAAAAAAAAATTACATAAATTTACATCAGGAAAAGTATTCAAGTGCATTTCAAGGTATTATTAACTAATAAACTCTTCTCAAATGATATTTTAATGCACTCAGTTCTTTCATCCAACTACATCTTGACACAAGACATGTATAATAAGTAATCCAGCATAAAAATGCACTACTAACCACCCCTAATAAATCCACTTGAAATACAAGGCACAGCCATTTGTTGCTGGCTGGGCATATGGGAGAGACATGGCCAAAGAAACTGAGGGTGGCTACAGTAAACAGCAAAGCTGGAGAATTTCTGAGAAAACAGCCTCTCTGTTTCCACCATCCTGAAGAGAATTTTGGTGTGAAGCTACCACAAATAGCACACCCATTACATATTACTGGTGCTCATTCACATGGGAAAAACCACAAAATTCTGGCTAATTCAAAAACTAACCCAGCAGGACACAGGTGGTGAGAGAGAAACTGGCAGGAACCAAGGAATTGAGATGGAACAAATAATGAAATGACTCATAAGACATTAAAGCTGACCAAGAATTATTAGAAAAGATTCAAAGGAAATTAAATCAGGAATGAGAATTTTCTCAAAAAGAAACTAAAACAACATCTGTGAATTTCACAGGAAGAAAAAATAACAGGCTACCCAGAAAAAACAAATGTCTGCAGTGGCAGCAATAACATACCCAAACAGATTTGGAAAGCTGATTATAAAGTTCCAAGTAAAAATTTGCAAACCCCACTGCTACCATAATCTGAAACTAACTGGAACCAAAATATTTACCAGGACATATGAAAGACCAAGACAATTTTGACTCTGTAGGAAATAATGAGCTACAACTGGGAATAAAAAACAGCTTTTAAATTAAATACATCACCTTTAAGGAGAAATTCAAAAGACTGCAGCCTGCTATGGAAGACAGCCGAAGCAGAGGAGGAATCAGACTGATATTTAAGATATGTTTACAGCACTTCCTTATGTCTTGGGTTCTACAGAGACACAGTCATGCAAGGTCCAATTTCAGAACTACCTGCTAGGTTCTTGCCTCAGGGTCTGCCTCTCCTCCTTTATATTACAAGCTTGAGACATAACTTATAGGGACTATAATGCTTACTGATTAATCAACGTATTACTAATAATTAATAAATAAAATAACCTAATTAACTAATAAGTAGACTACCATTATCAAATTATTTGCCTTGCTACTACACACAGCTACAAAGCTACTGTTTGTCACTGTTAAATCCTATTAACTACACACAACTACTGCAGAAATACAAATCTGTCACTCTTCTCTCCCCACACCGTTTAACATTACAGTGCAAATTATCCCTCTTGGCTCTACGCTCCTACACCAGCCCTTTCCAGGACAAAGCTGAGCAAGTTGCCCCAAGGGTTCCCTCTGGTATCCTGGTGGCCTTGGGCCGGTGGGACAGCTCTACTACCCCTTGTAAAAGTTCATACTCTTACTGCTGGAAAATCTGCCCTCCTTTGTTCTTTACCTGAGCTTTATCTTGCTTTCCATTTCTGAACCCACCTTTTTGCTCCCCTTGTATCTCCTTCTCTCCAGCCAGTCTCCTCCCAAATGAACAACCTGCTTCTGATTACTACTTCTCCATTGGTCCCAATTCTGATACACCTGTACCCAATTCAGTGGTTTTGGTATCAGTACTGATGCAATCTCAGCTTTACCCAATATTACTGATCCAGTTACCTAACTGAGGGTGGTATTGCAAGACAAACTCCCCTGCAGCTATCTGGTTCACATCAGTTACCTTTAGCTTACATACCCTTGAAGAGAAATCACTCTACTTGAGCCTTGATACCACTACCTGGTTCCAGTTAAGTACAAGCACTTTCCCATAGTGGGCACATGACAACAACTTGTTTTTCCAGGCTGTTTCCATTCACATACACCATCCTGCTTTCTCTTAGCTGATGGATTACAAAGCATTTCCCTTGATGTGTGCTTCAGACAATCTGCAGATTTCCTGCAGGCACTTTAGAATACAAGATCTGGTATTCCAGCAGGACATCTTACTCCCTCCCATAGGTTAACTCAAAGGGATCTGAAGGAGGACAAAAATCCACAGAGGTCATGGTCAAATGAATCATTTGTGCAATAGACAGCGGTAGCCTAGCTGTAATGGAGAACAGAAAATAAGTTTATTTAAATCCATAATGCTAAAATTCAAAGAGGTAGCAGAAATGGTGGTGTGCTTCCAGCACCTTGCCCCCCAGCTAAAGCTGACAGAGAACTGCTAACTACACCGGGTATGCAGCAAAGCAAAGCGCTGTCCGGAGAGACAATCCAAAACCACTTGTACCAGTGCCTGGAGTAACCAGCAGAAGGAGAGCTCACTGCTTTGAGCAGGGAGCAGTGTCCACTCTCTCCATGCTCCCACACTTGTAGTGCCTGAGCTAGCGTGAGTGAGCACTCTGAGGGAGAAACTGTCCTGCACTAACATATCTGGGGCAAAGTTTTACATACAATGTAAAACATCACAGTTAACATCAATGGGGGTTTGCCTGCGACAGTTAACTTTATTAGCCACAAAAATCAAGCAATCATCACAAACATACCCTTCTGATCCCTAATCATTCTTGACAGCAGGTGGAATTTTGTTTTCTGAATTAGCAGTCCATCTTCCCTCACGTCAGAGATCATTTCTTTCCAGTACAGTCTCAGCGCCTGGAGAGCAAGGCAACGTTAATAGGTTTCTTTTCCCCCTACTCATGCTGAACGGCCTATGATTAATCACACTGTCACCACATCCTATTCTGATGAAAAAAGTAAGCTAAGCATTATTATTTATATCTCTAAATATGTTAGGCATTTACAATATGGTTTTAACAGTGGATACACACTGAATTTCTGTGGCACTGGTTTGAATGGCAAAATGACAACAGTTTAGCATGTGGAGATCTGCTAGCCATTTCTGAGTCCTGCCTGAAAGAACCCAGGCTCAAAAAAAAATAATCAATAATTATTTTCTCCTTTTCTTCTAAAATGTGTCCTCAGTGAAAAACCAATCCCCATTACCACTCCAGGTAACATTTTGCTGGCAGTTGCATCTTGCATGTAATTAGCCTGTTCACAAGGTGCTGGTGACATTACTACTTTAACACTTTCCAATAAAAAGGTTCAACTGTCAGAATTGCTCAGAATTTTTTCAGCCTAGAACTGGGCTGTGATCTGTGATGGCTTGGCCCTTTTTTATGTTCCTATATTCTGCAAAATAAAGCCTGGTACAACAGTGAGCTCAGAACCCTTCAGCTGGGACATCTGCCCTGCTAAGTGGTCACCTCAGGCAAACGACAGCAACCTACCAGATTTTTCCACACCAAGTTTTACCTCATTCATTAAAGGCAAAGATTTCCCTCCTCCCTTATTATTATTTTTTTAATTGCAATTAACTGATTTGATAGTCTTCTGCCTGGTTGTTGACTAAGTCCCAGTGCATATCCTATGATATTTAGCAATTGTCTCAGAGCCCTGTATCATGTGCAGGACCTCATGAGGAAGTCAGACGCTATAATTTGATTACCAGTTTCTTATTGAAAGCAGAACATCAGACTAAAGCTAATCTATTCTGTTGACACAACAAGCTTCAAACTCCTGGCTTACTCTTTCCTAATCAGAAGCCTAATCAAATTTTACTTGTTAATATGATCTGATTATTAACCTGCCCAGGAAGGAAACATTTTTTTTTTTTTTTCCCCAGTTATTGAAGTCAGGACCCTCCTGGGCTCCAGACACTGCCAAGTGGTGCTACAGACCTGCCATCTTTTTTTGCTGGGTTGGAGTTTTATCACCTCTTAAATAATGGGTAAAACCAGCCACGAAGGAGCAAAAGCCCAGCAAACGCTGTGCACGAGGAAAGGCAAGGGTGCTTCCAGACCACACTTAGCATCTCCTGCATCAGTCCCAGTGTCTGATGGAGCTCCAGGACTCCCTCACGTGTGTCTGCCAGCAAGAGGCATGTGTTGGATGCCAGCCTGCTCCTCTAGCCACCCTCCCTCCCCTGCGAGGCGAGGTTATTGCTGCTTCCCCTGCATCTGGCAGCTATTCTGTAACTGCTGGTTATGCTCCTCTCTGCTCTCCTGCCTGTCCCTCCACTAAAGCGTGGCTAAAGCTGCGGTGCATTTGAGGGCAAGCAGCCTGTTGCTTTGCATGAGAGCATCCCACCCTTTGGTACTCATCTGGCTGAGATGAGGTGGCCAGGGGTGAGGGACAAGGAGGAAACTTTGAGAAGAGAGGCTCTGAAGGGAAGATGGGAGGAAATGCTACAGAGCAACAACATCAGACACATCAGGGAGCAAAGGGATGCAGGTGACAAAAAGCAAAGGAGGGGGAAATGCATTCCAGAAAATAAGGGAGAGATCTAAAACCTGCTGAGGAGCAGGAAAGGAGAGTGCAGAGATCCAAAAGAACAGACTAAACATGGAAATTCAGACTAGAAAGAAAAGGAAGGCTGGGGAAAGAGAAAACAAAGGACAGGGACAGGGAAAAACCATCAGCGAGGTAGTGAGACACTACTGAGAAAGGATATGCTGCTCTGCAAAGGACAGGCAAGGAGGGCAGAAAAGCACAGGTTTTGGGGAGATGACAGGAGATTAACATCTGCAACACTTTTTCTTGTTTGCTACAGCCACTGTTAATAAATACTCTGCACTGAAAATACACAGGAGATGTGTATGTCCAAGGAAGCATTACAATAAGAAGAAAATGGAGAGGGAAACATAGAACAGAGAAAAAAATTGCCTAGTGAATTCAGCTTTGTGCTTCAAATTTCCATGGGCAGGCACTCAGAATAGATGGGGTGACTTTTTTGGCCTCTTATTGGGGCAATGCTATTCCTTGGAGATCAAGGGACAGAGGGAAAGGGCTTTGAATATTTCTGAAAAATGCACATTTCTTCAGAGCACAATCCCTCAAAAAAAAAAAGCAAGCGGTGACTAAGAGTGAGATAAATTACAACACGCTCCCTCCACCACGTAGCGACAAAGATAAGCTCTCAATACAAATTACTTGATTTTTTTTCTTTTTTTTTTTTTTTCTTTTTTTTTTTTTGGAAGGGAAATGAGTAAACAAATCCATCTGATGATAGATGGATGTGACCATGGATAGCTCAGGAAACGAAGTATTAGAAAAATCATTCTAATTACTGCAAATCTTAGTGGATTTAAAGCATTTGGGGGTCATCTATCAAAATTAAAGCATGCTGTGATTAGAGAACCGCATTAGGACAGGATACATCTTGCATTACAAGGGAGCTTTCCAAATTAAAAACAACACACAGGGAAAAATGTCATTCCTTTGAGCTTTTACTGAAACCTTAGAAAACCTGTAATTAGTATGCATGCACAATGACTTGTAACTTGGTGGGTAATATCACTGTCATGTGCCTTTTTAAAACTTGGTAATTTTAATGCCATTTTTATTAATATGATTAATGCAAGCCAGTTTGTGTAGATGGGAAGGAACAGAAGCAAATCAAAGTTAGCTGTCTGCCCCATTTAAATTCAGATTGGTAGGAATGTATACCGCTCTCTGGCCTGAGATATCAAATGGAAAGGGGGAAAAAAAAAAACAAAATAAAAAAAAAAACTTCAGAGAAATTGAACCATTACTTACTGAAGAGGATTGGAAGTTGTCATCCATTTAATGGAGTTTGTTCAACCATACTTCAGGACATAATCATACCTTCTGCAAAATGCCAAGATAACGGATAAGGATTTCAAAGGAATTTTAATAAAAGACAATACTTTGCAGGCTAAAGTTTTGCAATCTTTACAATTGCAAAAGACAATACTTTGCAATCTAAAACTCTCTAAAAGAGTTTTAGATTGACAAACACCCTCCAAGAGTGAGCTGGAAAATTAGAGGGACAGTTTAATCCACACAGACTTGATTTAGGCTCCCTAGACTCACAAAATATCTGCTGAAATGTGGGGTTGCTATTTATGAGAAATCAACCTTTCTTCTATAATTTGAGACCCTAGTATAATTGAGTATGCAAGACTGCAGCTCAAGCTCAAGAAATGAGGAGACAGAAGTGGTTGGAATCTCTGAAAGCCAAACCTGTATTGTCTCAGATTAAAATCTTGCAGAAGATTTGTCGATTGTTTCCACTTGGCCAGAGTCCTTTGCTCTTGAACAACACTAGAACACCAGTGATGCGAATATGAGCCGCAGGCCTACAGAGAATCATAGAATGGTTTGGGTTGGAAGGGACCTTAAAGATCATCTAGTTCCACCCCCCCTGCCATGGCAGGGACACCTTCCACTAGAAGATACATGCAGCTTGCTGGGACAATCCATATTCACCAAGTGGCACTGGTCCCTGTAGCCTCATCTCCCATAGCTGTGCACTCTCTCAAGACCCCCACAGCTTCTCTCTCCTCCCTTCTGCTGCCTGCCATGGCACAGGCATGGAGTAGATGTCTTCTGCATGCAAGCACTCCTGCAGAAAGTCCACTTTTCTTGTGTTTGTTACACATTTAAAGAAGGCAGGCAAAGTCAGCCTTATATTTCAGGGTTTACAACACCAGTAAATTCTCTACACTCATGAGGACGTGTCCTCCATGTCCTCCTGTGCACATGCACAGAATGGTGGACTGAACATGTAGAGGACTGGATTTTTCAGAAAAGCTCTGAGCAGGGCTGTGTATACACACAGAATCTGGCCTGTGCAGTTTGACTCAGCTTATCAGGAAGCTCCTTCAGAGGAGGACACAATTAGGCCCCATGGTTTATAGGACACAGGCTTTTAGTAAGGCTTTGGTCAAACAGCTCTGAAGTCGGGGGGAGAAATCATTATCCATACATTCAACTAATTCTGAACTCTGATGGGAACATCTTCACAGAGAGAAAGCAGAAATGATGGAATGAAACCAATGCTGAAGTGAGTCCACATGGGTGCAGCTGAGCATTATAGATACTGCATCAGTACTGAGTCAGTAACTAAGGCAGGCAGACAAGGTTTGGAAAGAGTATGCCTTTGGATAAGGTTAAAAGTGCACTAGACAGTCCATACTTTGGTGCTAAACCATCTTCAGAAGAGCCGTGCATCCACCTATCAACCAGTTCCTAGACTCTTTTTCACCTGTTTCTTCTTTTATTAACAAAACCAACCACAAGCAGGAAGATTCTGTCTAGTTTCCCTCTTCCTATACCTCCTAGCTGTTTATCTTTTGTGTGATCTCCATCCTGGGAAGCCTCCCTCCAGCTAGTTTTTCTCTTGATAGTGAAGCAAAAAGAATCAGTCTTCCACAAAAAGCCTTTTTTTGCTTGTCATTAAATTCCCTTCAAACCATCTCAATGGCTATAAATATCTCCTATCAGTTTTATATATTTGTCATTATTTTATCCTTTGTCTTCCCTGCTTCTACAATTCTACCACCTTTCCATCTTCAACTTTGCTTTATTTGATTGTTGTCTCCCATTCATTTTTGATCTCATGGCCATAGATTTGGGTAGTGATATGACTTACAGTCTTCCTTAAGCATGTGATTGGCACAGGTAATCAGACAAAAGGAGGAGGAAAGTAGCCAAGTTCTTGCTTGACCCACATGCTCTCAAAAAAAGATCACAGTTACTGAGGGTGCAGATAATATGAACATTGTGTTGTCAGGAATGACAGCACTCAGGGTGCACACAGCACCTTCTGCAGCACACAGACACTTCAGCAGCTGCAGAGTCAATCTTCCATCAAAACACATTTAAAGCAAATTCTTCATTTCCACAGCAGAGTCAAGATACCAACCACCCCTGCAGCCAAACAATGCGCAAGAATATTTTTAAAAAGTAAATTAAAGTGCAGATATCCCACAAAAGAGGTGGCATACCATTAAACAATCTTATCAGACAGCAGTGACCAGCTGGAATCCTCGACTAACAACCAAGTTGTTACAAGGTAGAAACCGGCTCATTTCGAACCACACAAACATACCACATTTCATTATAAAACTTCAGATTGGCTAAAAGTGGATGAAAAAGAATTGTAGGAAAAACAAAACAAAACAAAAAACTAGAAAAAAAACCTCTTACTTTTCTAGTCTATACAATTAGTCCCTTCTCTTTAACATCATTTCTCTGCACTATCGCAACCTGCAAGGTCTCACATATTTGAGGTGTTTTTCATATGTCTAGTTCACCGAGTTCCTGTTTGAATTTAAATTGCATGTTATTAATAGTCACTGTGGAGAAAATCAACAAACCAGGTAGATGAGTTTCTGTCATTTGTATCTTCTAACTCACCTCAGGAAAACAGCTAGCACCATAGCCTTCCTGGCTATCACACTTTACAACCCACAGGACACGCTAATATCTGCATTTTCATTAAAAAACCCAAACAAACAAAAAAACTCTTCTCCTTTAATAAAAAGAGCAGCGGATTAAACCTGATGCCAAAGATGGCACACCACAGTGCCTCTGTACCCATTTTCCCGGAACTCTGCTTCATGCTGGGTAAGAATAAGATAAGCACAGGGTCTGGCATGAGGAATAATGTGGTGGGAATTCTTGCCCAGCCAGCAATTGCACTTCCCTCAACTTTGCAACCTCCCTTCAAGCAACAGGGAAATAGGACGTCTCATGCTGATACAAGCAGTCACATTGGTGTTGCCACAAACAGCAGCCTTCATCTGGAGTCAACACAGAGCAGTGGTTGCCTGACCTGTTGCAGTCATACAGCCCATACCCTCAGCAGCTATACCACTGCTCGTACCTTACCGCAGCATGCCTTCTTCCTCAGATACCCCCAAGAGTCTATTTAACTTAATTTGAGACATCCCACATGTTCACAACCTGAGACTCAAGACACTTAATCAAGACATTTTGCCTATAGATTGTTACCAGTCAGCATATACAGAGAACACTGAAAAGATGACAGCACCACAGATACATAGACAAGTATGATTCTTCCCACTGCCAAACACTAAAAAGAGACAAACCACTGACACATTTAAAAGCTTAAAGTTCTCAACTTTGCATTGATATTTGACTGTCCAGACAATAAATGACTGCACTTGAAGAAACGCTTACAGAGCTGGTCAGGCAGCTAAAGGAAGCCAGGTACTTCAAGGATGGAACAAACAGTTGAGGAACGGACAGATAATGAACAGCTTCTAATGAGATGACAGTGGAAGAAAAAAGGGGCAAGAAAGAAGCAAAGCATTATTGTCACTGAATGTTCCCAGGCAATGAAAATTGTAAAGGAAGAGGAAGATCACAGGGTGACATGTCTGGACCTTCAAGGGAGGGGCACAAGCTCTCATCAGCTGTGGCACTCAGGATGCAATAACCAGCAAGGGTGGGAACACACAATTTCAAAATTTCCTGAGGAAAGTTTTAATGACAGAGGAGTAGCCTCCTAATGAGCAAAGGGATAAGGGAAGCTTAGAGAATATATAAAAATATATAAGATGAACCCGGGCAAAAAGTTCAAGTGTGAGACTGAAGAAGTTGAGGGGAGACAGCTAGCAGAACACTGTAAGAAGAGAGCAATTCAAAAATGTGCATCTACTTGTACTGAGAACAGGACCAGAAGGGAGAATTAAGGTTCTAAAAAAGATCCTAAAGGTTTATAAAGGTAAGAAGATTTCCCTGATGACTATATTTCAGGTGTCTGCAAATTAAATTTACTTCCATTTCACAAATATCTGCAAAGGAATCTCAGCATCATATAAAATTTTTCTTGGTTGAAATTCCTGTGCTACCTTTCATGGTTGTTGATATACAAGAAATGGTGCCAATCAAGATATTAATTTGCATGGACTCCCCTGTTTTCTTAAGTTTTCTCTTATTTATTCCTATTTTATACTACAGTAGAGTATTAATAGATGTTTCTGCCTCACATTAGGGACAAAATTATTGGCAGAGGACCTGGCTTTTTATTCTGTATTTTGCATTTGTCCAGCATGTAGTTCAGTGGGGTCTTGTCTCACCACTGCAACAACAGTCTTTGTCCTGGATCAGATAAACAGCAAGAATGATAGCAACATCTTTCACTTCTGTGTTTCCCCTAGACTCTCAAAGATGAGAAAAACAGCAAGCTAAAAGCACTGCCTTTACGTGTCAACACTGTGAGTTTCTTCCTTATGGATCTTCATGTTTTCTAGGGGCAGGGGGATCTCTGCAGTTAGACTTCTGATTTTGAGGCAGTACAAGTTCAGTTGAGGAAAGGTCAGAGTGGAATAAGAAGCAAAAGTTAGTTCCATTATATCAGGAAAAACCTTAATAGAAAAAAGATATGTAGATAAATTTGAGCATAAGTCCCAGATCATCAGCTTTTAATTGTCTTTCATTTCAAATCATGAGGTCTTTGGCATATGCACCTTATTTCTATCCATTGAATTTTTAGATCAGTAGAAGTGAGGCACATAAAAGTCAGTCTTCACTGACTTAAGTATTTAGACAGAAGCCTAGGAAACAGAAACTTACAGCAAGAGCTGGAGTCCTAACAGCTTGAAAAAGATATGTTTAGAAAAACTGAGATCCCTTAACTACAATACAGACTTGTTTGGATCTGCTTTTACATGAAACTTTTCTCCATTTTACAGCCTTTATGTATTGTGCAGTATCACAGCCCTGGTGTTTGAAAGTCAATAAACAAAATGGCACCGATATATATATATATATATATCGGTGCCATTTATATATGAATATATAAACATATATTCAATCAAATTTGCACAATCCATACAGTGATAAAATGACAATCACCATTCCCAGCCATGGGGATAGATACTATAATTAGAGGAGAACTGATTCTGGTCTCTTATAAAAAGTATATATTGGCATGTGTAAGTGCTAACACAAAGACATTCAGCTTATAACTGACCAGAAGGGCAGATACTGAAACATGTTTTTCTTCCTGTTCACATACGCTATTCCAGTAGAGTCTGAAGGACCAATTGCTTCTGATACATCTGCAAACCCATGCTCCTGCACTGGACACATCCTGACAATTTTTTCTCAACTTTAATTTAATATTTTATTAAGCAGTAAGTTTTTGACCTCCTTTCCCTCTAACTAGTTTCTCTTTCTCCTTTTATTTCCCCACATATGCAGAACGTCATCCTTGTGCCACTGGGCTCTAGCCTCCTGTTCCTCCTTACATCACAAGTGTTTCATGAAGAACTATTTCTGAGACTCTATATTCCAGCACAGTAGAATGCAGAAAATACTGCTACTCGCATCATATACAGAAAATCTGGAGAAATAGGAAGAGAATCTATTAAAGAAAAAGTCTGAGAATAGTTTAGGGAGAAAGGAAACAAACTGTGGACACCCACATCATGAGAAAACCTGTCCCAAGTGTAGTTTTTGTTCCCAGCATAGGGAGGCAAATGCCATTATTTTCACCTGTCCTTTGAACTTTTCATGACATCTCCTGATGAACACATGATGGTTTGACTCTCCCTTTAAACTGAACTCATCAATTTTTTGTCTTTGCAAAAAATGACCCAAAATTACTAATGAGAGATCTTGGACAAACAAACTGACCCTGCAATGCTTTGTTCCATCATTGATAGTCTGGCCTATCTCTCCCATTGATCACAGTACAATTGCAGAAAGGGCAAATTTCTTATTCGCTAGACAGAACAAGGAATAGGTGTTTCACAGCTTCCCATTTGCCTTCCCCATCATTGTGTACAATGCCAACTTTCACTTTCAGAACTGCAAATAAATGAACTACACTTACGATCTGTATTTAAATTCCAATTACCTTACAATTAAGCTACAACTAACCTTCTCAAGAAATAATACTCTCTCACAGCATAAACAAAAGATCTGCAAAATTACTGAAATGGTTTCTTAGAGACATAAACCATCTTCAGACACTACTTACTGCTTGCCACAGGGACTCTGCTTTACACCCAGAGGATGCCTCCCTCTACATATGTGAGTTGGGGTATCAACACTCCTAAAATACCTTTCAAAGCATATTGAAAACCACATGCACTGAAATCTTGTGGAACCTGCTCCCCTATTAAATTAATCTGATAGAGCTGTCATAAATAAACTAGGCTCCTCCTTCCAAATGGGAAAGGGAACAATCAAACATCTGAGAAACCATGGATTTTACTCAGAGTTTAAAGATCAATAACTTCAAGGTAAAGGATTGAAAATAATTGTCAAACCCCAACACAAACCTTCACAACCAAATATCCTTTAATGATCTTTACCTGATATTTTTAGTTTCACACTCAAAGTCTCCAATCCCTCTAAACTCAAAGGCAAGTCCTAGCAAGATTTCCTCCTGTCAGGATATGGCTTTGTAAAACGGATCCCTTGGTTTGAATAAGGCCCAATTCATTGATGCAAACTAGAATGAAAATAAGTGCCAAAGTCTTAAGGACTTTCCCCTTCTTCCTTGTTCTCTAATCCAAGAAAGCCCACTGTCGTTGCAGCTTCAAATTAGCTGACATGCAGCCCAGAGATCAGGCAAGCATTTCTAAGCTCATTATAGGCTGGTTTTTCCGGGAGTCTCCCTCTCTCCTCATGTTATTCAGTGGACATGCAAATGAAGCATTGTCCAATTTGTTCCCGAGTTACTTATACAAATGCAGAAGGAGTGCTCTCCTTTGTACATTTGTAAACGAGCGTACTGGCCTGGCTCACAAATTTCTGCAGTCTCTTAACGTGTTTCTGTATTTAAACTGACTGAAATATGCATAAACTGTATTTCTTGAGCGACACAACTCACATAAGCTTTTACTAGAACTACAGAAGACAAAACCTCCATAGTTTAGAGAGAACTCTCTAAACCTCTGCAGTTTAGAGAGATTAAATATTATAGACAGACACAGAACTAGAAAGAAGGCATCTCCCTCCACTCTCTCCCCTCTTCTTCCTTCTACACACTGGAACCCCTACCAAGGCACATTACAGAGATTCTCTGGCTAAATATGTTTAAATTGAGACAATAAAAGCAGCTACTGATTTTAGGGGCACAGACAATTTCAAGTGCACCAATTGAGAAATCTTAAAATATGACGGACAATCAGGAAGTCATTTTTGAAACTGGATCACTGAAACTCAGGTATCACAATTGCCCTCAAAATAATTTCATTAGATTTGTGCAGTAACAATTTTTAGCATGCCTCATGGCTGTATGAGTTAATGCCAATGATGAGCATAAAACTAATCACAGCATGACTGCTCTCTAGTTGGAAAATTATTTCTACCACTGCATTGAAAAGTGAAACCCAGATTTCAATTCTGAGAAAAAAAAACACCCCAACCTTCGATTTCAAAGAATAACCTGTTGCAAGTTCTGCATGGAGGAGGAATGAACGTACAAATGGCCTGCAGGCTGCTGGCACGCGATGCAGGATAAAGTATAAACCTTTACATGGTGTGAATTATATGGCTGGGCAAGGCTTAAACTTAATTCTTGTAACACACAATTCTAGCCTCAAATTAAATACACCCTCTTACTTACATGTATTACGAGCCATCACAAGACTTAGGAGGTCCTCTGCTGTAGTAGGTCTCAATGTTTTCTAGATTTAACAGGTTCTCCAAACTGGGCTCTGGTACAAAACTGCTGAATGATAAATGAGGTTTTCTTTGCTTAGTCATTCATTTGCAAGATTTGGTGAACTTTCTCACTACCAATTTCAAAACCACCTTATTTTATGAATCATTTTGTATCTTAGAAGATGTTAATTAAATGCATTTTTGTTATACTGTCAAGAATAAAAAAAAGGCCCATTCCTTCCGACTGAGATTTGCTGTTAATTTAAAACAGCATTAAATAGGATTATTAAGTCATATTATCTACCACGATTTGTGTTTTAGCTAATAATGTTATTTACATTTCTCAGTTACTTCTGGTGAAAGAATGTCCATTGAATTAATCATTTTCTTTCTGCTTTTTTTCTTAAAGAGCATAGTCTTCATCTATTTTCATATTCTTCCTTTGCAGGTACCCCTGTCACATCTCTCCTTCCCCTCTTTCCTCTGATAAACCTTTTTACCCTGGTATCACTGACTCGCCACCAAGAGTTAGGTAACAATGTCTTGTTCAAACAGTGTAACTGTTGGCATCATTTTAGAAACTAGATTAAGAGCAGAAGTTTTCTTAGTTGCTGATTAAACAAGGAGAAAAAAAAAAATAGTTGGAGAATATCTGGCTTCCTCAAAGCCACTGTTCAATACATACCTTGAAAAACAAGGAAAGAGTACCAACATCCTCCTTTCTTTAAAGCCATGTGTGATAGCCTCCAAAAACTGAAAACTGATTGATAAAAGTTTTTCCACCATAAAAAACATTCTCTTAAAAAAAAAAGCTGCTCCTGAAATCCGTTTTATCCCAACACACACATGCTACTAACAAATCAGCCAAGCAGTCTCTCTCCACACATCTCATAGCCATCTTGACAGACTTTGCTCTTTGCTACAGCCTTAAAAGGGAGAAGACTAGGAGGTCTCAAGAGGCACGGATATTACTGTAATGGAGAGAGCTCAAATACGATGATGATACAGTACAAATAATATAAGGTCTCATAAGGGCAGAACACTGGAAAATAAATTTCAGCTCAACCAACCAAGAAAATCAATCCACATTGCTAAGATAGTTCATACATCAACAGGAGCCTCTGCGTATTAGCTGTTACTCCACACCGCTGTACTCATCACTAGCAAGAAATTAACCTTTGTCCTGTGCACCCTATTACAGGAACCTTGTGTGCTTCACGAGGCAAATTATATCAACCACTAAATAAGCATGGCAATGACATGGGTTTCAGGACAGGGTGGATTTTACAGCATTATGTTCATGACACCACACGTGAATGCAGCAAGTTGCACAACCACAAAAAGTGAAAACCATACCCACACCATCTCTGAATGAAGCCACAGACAATTTTAATTTGGTCTCAGTCCCTTAGGAATTGTTATGGGATGTGGTTAAAATGGGAACCAAGAACAAGTTTGAAGGCAGATTCACAGCCTGAAGCAGTACCCTGGTCAGCCAGTACCTAACACCATAAAAGCAAAGCACAGATACAATTAAGACTCTGCCTCTCCTAGTAAGCTTGGAGACTGTATACTGGGCAAAACCAACACATCAAAGAAAAGGATGCCACTGCCTGAATACAAATCAGTTTAACTCCAAGCCAGCTTTGTTTATTGCTAATAGTTTTCTTGGTAGGACTAAACCTCAAAACAGATAGAAAAGCCTTGAAGGGCCTGGAAACCACCACATGTTAAACCACTGGCAAGAAACGTTGCTGTGTGAACTGACTGAGCAGTCCACCACATAGAATTTCAGAGCTGTCCCAGAGACTATGTCCAGGTGAAGGTGCAGAGCAGTAGTGTGAGGGTAAACGCTAAAATATGGAGATTAACTATGGTGCAGGTCACCTTAGAATGATACATGCAGGCATGCATGGGACTATGCTGCTGTGCCCCAAACACGGTCAGTCAGATTTCCCCCACTTCAGTGCACCCTTGCACACCACAACGCACGAATTCCCTCCTACACCTACCACCTGAAAAACTTAAACATTTTTCTAAGATGTCAGATGTTTTTTTCCCCCTCTTCTGCTTTTTGCTGTTTGCTCCAAACTTCCACCTGTCTTCTCTCATCTGATTCACTCCACACTTTCCTCTTGGCATTTCTCCTTCACCTCAATTCCCTCCCTCCTCTTTCCATTACACTATTCCT
>NW_010294822.1:130871-172240 GCF_000700745.2 Antrostomus carolinensis
CACCCTCTTCACCATTTCCTTCCTCACTCAGCTTGCACATTCTCAACCCTTCCCTTACCATCCAGCTGTCTTATCTCTGGAGGATCAATACCAGCTGGGTAGTTTATGTGTGTATAAGACCTAATGTAAACCATCCATTTCTGTTCGATTTTGGGAAAACTATGATGTGCAGCATGCAAAACCAGGAACCCTCTATCTACAGTCATGCTCACAAATATTGGTTTACCTAAAAAGCTATAAATTACCATCATCACAACTGACCTGTGGGCAAGGTTAACTGAGAAATGAATAAAGCTCTTTTGAGGGTCATTGATAGAATCATTCAGATGTTGCATTTTTACCTTTACTGTGTGAGAATTTTCAAGCTACGTGATACTCGTTTCTTTGACATGAAAGGTATAAAGTCAATCTTTTATTCTGGTCACTCATGGTAATCAGTTACCTTTATCTGCAAGTGACTTCCCAACTTCACTGACATGTTTATTAAATGTATCCCTTCAACCTGCACCTCACACGTTACTAGACATAATCAAATATAATTGTGACTTTCCAAGCTACAAACCACAGCTGTTGGACAAACTTCTCAATCTCTCACATTAAGACACAAGCCATCTCAAACACAAGGACTGTTAAGAGAGGATATCTTTATTGGTTTCTTTTCACATTTCAGAAACAGAAGAGGGATCTGTTGAAATAAGCAGTGGAGTTCATCTCTGTCCCTGACAAACAAATCATGAAACACAAGACCACATTTCCAGGCTGAGAAGGAAGCAGGAAAAAATGCCAGTGATATTAACAAAGAAAACAGGCTTTCTCACAGAGTTCTGAATCCATTTTGGATGACTAAGCTCACAGGGGCCATTCAGATATGGCACGGAAAATCTGTACAATGATCGAAACGGATGAGACTAGCAGAACACTTATGAGAGATTACAGAAGAAAATACAGATGTGGTCGCAAGCTGAGATGGGAAACTGTCTAGTGGCTGTCATTACTGAAAGATGAAGGATGCGCTGGTGGTTGATGTCACTGTGAAGAGACTTGGGGTGAGAAGAGAAGAAAAACAGTCTTAGAAGGAGCAGATGAGGATGCAAACAAAGTGATACATCTGTTGTGGAACTGGGGGCTGAACTTGACCCAAGCTGGGATGTGTGAGAGCAGGATAATTTGAATGTCAGTGTATAAGCCTAGATAATAAAGGTACTACTGATAACAGCCATAGTGAAATGTACAAGAAATAAAAGTTTTGAAATAATGGTCCAAGAATTTTACATGTACCACATTGAATTGGTAATGAAGATGTAAACTTCAAGAGGAAACACCTGAAAGTCACATGTTCAAGCTTCAGAAAACTATGCCAACCGCTACCTTGAGGTATTTCTGAATGGCTGATGATGTAGACTTACTTATCTTTGTACAGTATTTGAAATTCAGTGATATTCAATTAGCAAATTAATAAAAGACAATTTCTCCTTAGGGTACTTACTGCATTTTTGTCTAATGAAAACTAAGGAGTGTTTATTATTTTCAGCATCCTAATCATTACACAGACACATAGAAGCAAGCTACTTATTTTGGAGTAAATGTATGCACCTCCCCAGCTATCTAGGGAGAAAAACTTGGCTTTTAAAACATGGATGACTATAGAAGCTTGACTATTGTGCAGAATCAGTTCAGTTATCCCAAAGGAGCAGGTATTTTTGCAGAGAGGTGTATCACAGCCTAGTTCTGAACTCCCCAGGCTGACATCAGTGGAATACTACTCTCTCCTCCATGCTTTATCAGACTACCATGTACATATACACACCTTCCAAAAACCAACACGATGAACTTTAAAACAGAGGTGTTTGCACCTAAATCTTTACGAAGCTTTTGGTCGTTTCACCAGCATCAAAAAACATTCTGAGCAGAGTGCTACTCCACACTTCCCTCTATTGCCAAGACCTTGCATCCTGTTCCATAACAAAACGCCTTTTAAAGAGCTTCTGGGAGAAGGACACAGTAACTGAAGACTGGAGTAATCTTAAGAAATACTCCTTCATTTGCACTAGACATCCAGGCCGTTCAAAACAGCTAAATCTTGTACACCTACAGGAGAGAGGGGCTTGGATTGTTAGGGCAGAATTATCTTCTTTTATGCAGTTCTCTGCTCCTCTCCCATCTTGCTGGCTACTGTGGCAGTTATTGCAATTAAAAAAACCCTGACTTTTTTCAAACAAGTATTATTGTAGTTAGACTGGTTGGTTCCTTCACAGATCAAGAGAGATACAAGCAGCTTCACAGTCAGATGAGTATTCAATGGGTTTGTGCTTTTGTTTCTGGAACAAGAAGGTCTAGGGAGCAAGAATCTTGTCATGGTTCATATTATTCTGAGGCCTTCACATTCCTTATTATGTTCAGGAAGGTTATGGGATTAGGTTTCCCAAATTTAAGATTTATTTTCTGATTTAAATTAAGACATATAGGATTTAGGAGTTATATAGAGTAAGAATTTTCCCTGCTAGACATGAAATAATCTAAAGGGCAGGTGGAATGTTTAGGTGTCAAAATAATACACAGTGGTTTAAAATCTAAATTTATCATTTTCCTGATGGAAACTCATTGCAACAGATAAATGGAGGCAGGTACCTTGTACAGAATTAATGACTGTGTTTATCAAACAAAAAATTCCTGAAACATTCCTATAGCACCCAGTTGCTAAAATTTGATCATAACACCATAAAGTAACAGCTGACTTTCACATCAGAGGAGTGAAAATGAAAGAAATAGGCAGTTACAGAACTATGGACAAGTATGCCAAACAGTTAACTTCCCTACTTAGTAATATGACTACTGACCTATATAATGGACAAGGATTTAACACAGACTGAAGAAAGTACCATGACAATCTCATAATTGAAGGTCTAATCTGACCTGCAGGGAATAGTGTTGGGCTTTAAATAGTAATAGTTGTATTGTCATGCATAATAGAGGGGTTAGATTTTTCTAACCCTTTTTTAGAATGCTGGAATACAGTAACAAAAAATAACGTTTTACAGTCAAAATATTTTTTACATTAAGAGTACAATGCTTGAGAATGTAAATGCACAGGATGTTAGAGAAATATCAGTGTGACCTTACAGTAATTTTCTTCAGGCAAAAAATCCTGTAAATTAATGTACAATTGGACTATATGTTCACCACTTTGGATTCTAAATATTTAATGATTATCATCTTTCTGCCATGTAACTATTACATGCACACCCTGAAATCACTGCCAACTTAAAAATTTTTACTACTGAAATGTAGAAATGAAGTAATGTATGGGGATATAAAACTAATGTCTCAATGCAATGATTCACCTTATTTTAGAGTAAGGCCTCATTTTTGTGGCTTACAAAACAATGGTTTCTAGTAGCTCTACACAGGATAGGCTGTATTTCTAAAGCAGCATATGAAAAGTAATAATATTAAATAACAGAGAGAGAGTCTTGAAAAATCACGGACCAATCCAACATTCTGTTAACATTAATTTTATAAAATACCTTACAAGAACAGATAAAGAATTTGAGCTTACATAATAACCAAAATTTAAAAAGGATGTTGAATAAAATATAAATTAATTGAACACATCACTAAGTTTGCCACATGTTAGACAAGTTTATAAAAGGCATTTTCAGATAAAATAGTTATTTGAAAGAAAATCCTTCAAAATGGAAACTACTGAAGTCCTTTTTCACAAAATCATTCCTAAAAGCGCTAAATTCCAGGTTAACAGGTAGTACCTGAATTTGCTTAGAATATGGTGTTCATTTGCTTCAAAATTTGTCAAGCTTTAAGACACAAATTTAAATGCTTTCAGGTCAGAGTCATCAGTGCAAAGTAAAGCTTCAAGCTGAAAATGAGAGAAATATAACAGAAGAAATGATCCCGGTACAAAACTTCCTAAATTCACATTATGAAAAAAACTGTGCCAAATGCACTCTTGAGATACTGAACATTAACACATTTTACCAGTGGCCTTTTTAGGGTTCCAGCCAAGACATTAACATGGCTATTCATATTAAATTCATTTCTTTTATCACAATTTCAATTTTTTTCCACTCATAGTCTTTGGAAAAGATCCATGCTGACGATGTCCACTTACTTTGCTCAACTTCTGATTCAGTCAATTTGCTTAAAATGCAGTAATTTAGCCAAAAGGAGATAAAAGGTGAGGCCAGCAGACATCAGAATGATGGTCTAAAGCCTGCAATGGCATTTAAATTGAAGAAATACGATAGCACACGTTTCTGAGTTTAACCAACTTTGTTCATTCAAGCACTCTCACTGAAGCCAGCCTTCCTTAAAGTTATGTATGTGCGTAACACGCTGCCAGGCTCAAACCCTTAAGTCTTTCAAAATGTTAAAATATATTTAGAGAATGAGACTGTAGCCAGATTAATTTATTTTAAGCCTATTAATTCCTGCATAGTAAACATCAACACTCTAGCAAAGTAACTTCACTCTGTTTTACTTCAAAACTATTAACCAAAACAGGTTTGAAATAGTCTTCGTGTTCCACTATTTAGAAGTGTTATTAGCACACTCATTTAAAGATTAATGAAAACCTTTTCAAGTTACCACTCAGAATATTGCTCATTAAGCTTTTTTTTAAAACACACTAAAAAAAAATAAAATAAGTGTCACTGGTGGTCAAAAGTAGAAAGGAGAAGGAAAAATTTAAAACCCTTAGTCTATCAGGCAGCAGTTCCAGCCTCTAATTGAAATGTAAGGCTGTCATTTATACTAAGCTGCTGCATAAAAATGAGAAAATCTCTATTACAATTCAAAATTTCAAGTCTCAATCTGCAGATTGTTTGCTCATCTTTACAAAGCATTCTTTTTTCACTGCCATCGTTGCTACGCTGGCAGTTATGCTAGAACCTCATGTAAGTAATTCCAGTACAACCACAGTGTTTAATTTAATACTATGAATCATTCTGAATTTATAGTTAGCTTAAATGCTAGAGTGCTGTTGTAAACAAACCAAATTAACAAGAGGGTTCAAGACTACGCAAAACTTTCCCCCAAACCAGAGGAAAGAGATTTACTTGATCTGAAAGCAGGGAATGTAATTCAACCAAAACTTTGCATAAGCTGTACTCAAGGAATGAACATTTAAAGGAAGTTCCAAATTCCCTTTTTCAGGGCATAAACTCAGAATCATTTGCTTAAATCAAAATGGAACAGAAGCTCTTCCCTATAACCTGAATTCTCCTGATCATCTTTTATCACTGAAGCAGATTAATGATATCCATACTATGCTTTGTGATGCTACAAAATAATTTATTTAATTACTTTTAAGACTAAGTTCTTTGATGAAACAATGGACTTTGAGATATCACAGTAATTTCTGCTGGGTGTTCCCAGTTATTTTGAATCCCGCAATTGAGCCATTTGCTGTCTTTAAAAAAAATCTTTAAAATAAATGCTGCTGAGATATGATCCTGTAAGCGATGTAACTTTTACCAGCTGCTCTGAGTGAAGGAGAACACAGACAGCTGAAAGGGAACAATAAATACATACCTCACACCCAGCTTAGCACACTGTGAAAATTCTCATATATTGGTCACATCTCAAAATGTGAAAAATATTCTAACGACCATATGGTTTTATCATTTCAATAGTAATAAAAGAAAATAAGATTTCAAAGTTTCCTAAAAAAACCAAGAAAGCAGCAATCTTAAGAATTATTCTGAAAATATTTGGACTCTTGAGTGTACTAAGAACAGAGTTGTCCTCTCTCTCTCTTTTCTAAAATTGGGAAGATTTTTAATTTGGCTTTCATCAATTTGGGCTCAAAAATAAAATCACTAACCACATAAAGCAAAAATGTATTTCCAACTAAGTAGCTGGAAAGTCAGCGAATTAATTTGGATATTAAACATATACTTGAGAATTATGAAGTTTAGAGAGGAGGAGGTTACTAAAGAACTTCGCAAAAAATATTGCTACAGTAGCATTACGAATTAACAGTGCATCAAAGATTTAAAGTT
Source organism: Antrostomus carolinensis (assembly GCF_000700745.2). Taxonomy (NCBI): domain Eukaryota; kingdom Metazoa; phylum Chordata; class Aves; order Caprimulgiformes; family Caprimulgidae; genus Antrostomus; species Antrostomus carolinensis. The sequence goes on from NW_010294822.1 coordinate 136,889, forward strand.
TCCATGTTAATACAGACTGATCCAAGTCACAATGAACCACAGGATAATCACTCAAAAAATTAACTGCATTCGACTTTACAGAAGCTAGAACTGGAATTTACCTGAATACCATTAATATGATTCAAAAAGATTCCTTTTAGCCTGGCATGCCTCAGTTTACATAGGTCAGAGAACTGGTGCCATTAGTGTGTAATCAAAATACAGTGTGCATTTTGCTTTTTTGAGCATTTGCAATCAAATACTCAAATTTGAAAGAGCTTTTACATGTCAGAACTCAGTATCACTGCTGCAAGAAGTGTTTCATTTGTTGGTCTGGATTTTTTTTTGTGGAAATTCTGTATAAAAGACCTTGAGGACTACAGGTCATGGAATTCATGTTAAACAGAAAGCTGCCCAACATTACTGTTAAAATACCTATAAAAAGGCAGTTCATAGACAGAATAATACATTTTACATTCAGATATTTCCTCTCTCAAAAGCAAAGGATTCTCAGAAGGAAAAAAAAAAATCAGTAGTGAAGGCCACATACTTTTTGCATTTGATGAGCTGAAATGCAAAAAAAAACCAATTAAAGCATCTTGTAAGAGAAAAAAAAATACAAAAACAAAAACACAGAACTTCTGGAAAGTGATGATTTAGTTGATGGGGTGGTCAGCATGGAAACCGTTGGGAATGCTACAGCAGAACTGACCACAAGTACAAAGGAATATGAAGAGGAACATAGTACAGGCGTCAACTAGAAAACTGTAACTTGCCAACTTGTAAACAAGAAAAAGCATTTCACAGATTAAAAGTTCTAGGGAAGTAAACTTCTTTAAATTATTTTGTCAGTTCAACCCTGATTTAAAAAAGTATGGCTAGCAAAAATACATAAGCCTCAGCATATTTATAAGTCTTGATCAGAGCAGCCATGAGCCTTTGATAAACGGCTGGAAACAAACACCCTTCTACTAAGGATGAAAGAAAAATATTCCATTCTCTTCGTTCTCTCATTCCCCAATCCACACATGTGTACGTAGAATTCACATGCTCCAAGAATATCTTGATGCTGCTATAGATTGAGACGTGGGGAGACCGGTGGAGGAAAACAGACAAACTCTCTTAAAATACTACGGGCCACGTCAACATTATTCTGGGCAATTTCAAGTGCCCTCTTGACTTCTTCAAAGGAATAGCCCTCTCCCATAAGTTTTGCTATTTTTGCATCCACATTTTCCGTGGAACTGTCAGAGCTGTATGTTTTCCTGTGGTGTATTTCTGGTGCAGTCCTCCGAGGAAGTGGTTTAGGGGGCCTGGCTGGTGCTTGTGAACCATCTGTTTCAAATAAAGGAGATAGAAACCATTATAAAATAGTGTTATAGGTAGCTCAAGCCTCATGAAACAGTTTAAAAAGTAAAATTCTAAAGAAACACGAAGAGTAATCTTAATTCACTGATATATCTCATTTTAAAAGACAGAAGCTGAATTCCTCAAGAACATCCAAAATGGAAATAATGTAGTGAAATACTATTTAGTAATATGATAGGAACATTCAAGTCACAATCTGAATTATCCAAAGTTGGAAGAAAAAGCAAGTATGATGAAACAGCAAAGATGGCGAAAATAGCCAGTCAGAATTTTGAAGGCTCAACTTGCTGTTTGAGAACTTTTTCTTAGTCTGTTTCTAAAAAAAAAAAAAAAAAAAAGCCAAACAAATTTGATCACAATTTCATTCCGGACTATGTTGTGAAGACAAGGAATCCAGCCAAATATGCTTGAGGGAGAAAAATTTTTCACTTATTCATACATCTTGCAGATTCTTTTCAGTTAATTGCAGTTGAATTTCGTGCATAGCAGCTACGCATAGGTACAGAAATAACTGGGTTTGTCAAAAAAATCTCTAGTCCAATTATTTTCAGTGTTGAGAACAGAACATGATCCTTCCTCTCCAGTCTACCTTTGGAAATATCTCCCATTTCCTTCTCTTCTACAGAAAGGTTACCTTCACAGTTAATGCTGGTGTTAAGAATCATGATGTGCTGATGAAAAAGCTAATATTAAAAAGGGCTAATCTTCTCAAAGTCAAGAGTTTCTTGCTCAAGTAAACTTGGTACTTTACTGAAACCTCTTCATCCTTACTGATTCCACAATAAGAAGCTTAAATACAAGCAGGCATAGAGCAGAAAACACTTTCAAGAGCAAAGTATTAAAAAAAAAAAAAAAGAAAAGTCTCTAATCCTTCAAAAAGAGTTCTAAAAAGTTCCATCAACAGTGACTTTGATAGATAAATTAGAGAAATTTCTGGCTGTGACGCTTCCTGTTTACTTAAAGTGACAGCAATGGCATTTTGCAGTGTTAAGTACTTGAGAGGCAGTTTTTTAGTGATGAAAGGCTGTTGTATTTCTAGTATTGCTGTTACAACATGCCACATTATCATAACGCTGGATAGAGAGAACTGTAATTTAACCAAGTGTATTAAAGACTTCAGATGAATGAAAATACTTCACATTAGTGAGCTTCTAACCAAGGTGCATTTTTCTCTCAACTTAGCTTCCATTAATTCGGATGAGAATGTTGCTATAAATTTTAATTCCATTTCTTAATTCGGAGAAGATAAGCAAACAGTACTTTTAGCAAGATGGTGACATTCATATAACAATAATTTGATTAAAAATTTACAGTAAGGGGCAAAGATTCACTTTGTTCTATTTTCATTGCCTATTTTTCTTACAAATAGTTACGATACAACCTACAGATAGTAAGGGCTATTTCATATTTTTATGATATTTTCCTCTCTGAAGATGAAAAGAATTATATAAATGCTAAACATCTTAGTAAACACACCTGAGGCAGATCCAAACCTGCTGTGAAGGTGTGGATGATCCATGAAACACACTGGTTTGAGAAATAAACTATAGTTCAGGAAATGTGGTTAATAACTAAAAATCCAATCAGAAACAAGTTCATATTTCTCATTTAACTTAGAAAACTCAAGATTATAATAGAAGAATATCCTTAAATATGTATTTTAAAAAGTGGTATATGATGTTAAAACCAATCAGTTTTCTTTCACAAACATTTCAAACTTTTAATATGAACATTTGGTTATAGACTTAATTTCTATAGGGGATGAAACAAAATTAATTTGCAAACTACATTTTCCTCTGGGCTTGAAGTACAGAAGGAATTCCTTATGCATAGATCAGATCCTTCTGTATGTGTTTGTATCACATGAAATATTTTTTGCCCTACTCAGTCTAATACAGGCTTAACACTGACGTTATTTCTTGTATAAAGCCTTCACTTTGCTGGAGCTTCCGAACAAACTTTCTTAAGCAATCACATCATTTAGAAAGGTCATTTTTAAATCTGTCAGCGGATTTGCAGCATAGGCATTTTGTTCTCACTACAGTGACATCTCTCTATAGCACAGATACTTTAAGATCTTCAGCCCTCTCTCTCCAACTCAGTTCCCATTATTATTTTTTTTAAGCGCTGACATCTCTTTCAGTATCTTCACATCCACAGAAAATTTTAGTTGAAGCTGGGTATCACAGTGGATCCTGAGCTTAAAGATACTAAGCCTAAGCTGCATGTCCATCTGGACACTGAGATAGAGGTTTTTAAGCAGGACTTCCCAACCTCTCTGATATTTCAGCCCCTGTGGATGCCTAACAAAAAATTGAAATAGATTTTCTAATTGTGTAATTCAATTAACAGTTTCTAAAGCAAGGAGCTTCCTCTATCACTCACATTTCTGTAATTCAGCACTAGATTTAACCCTTAGGTAACGGGTTAGTACAAAGGCAGAGACAGGCTCATTTAATAAGTGTTTAAAAAGCACAGAAAAAGTTGCCAGAGCTCTGTAGCACAGTGGGAAGAGGATATTTGTAACAATGTCAACTGTCTGTTCCTCTCTGCTGTGAAATGGCCCTCTTCTCTTCTTCCCTTGCTGCTTCTCCTCTGTGTTTCCATGGTCTTTCACCGACAGACTGAGAAGCATCAGAGAACCATGTGGCAAAGGCTTTTCTCTGTGAAGCAGTGGCAAGCAGCTACATCTAATCTACCTGGGGTACAGGAACAAAACATACCCAGGGGACATCTATACTAAGGAACTGACCGAGCAGGGACAGAGAGAAAGTGACAAAGGAGTAAAACTGCACACATTGGCCCATCAAGCTCTTAGGTATGATCTTCATATTTTGCACTACTGCAGCAGATGAGTCCCCTTAGGGTTAACTGAAATCCACCCTGAAATAATGTGACACACTCCCCCAAAATTTCTGAGTAAAGGACTGTAAATTTGCATGCAAGAGCTTTAATAAGGCCAGGCAAGTGAACAGGCAACAGAAAAATATACTTGACTACCCATCTGAATCCATCTCTTACAGAATAGCTAAATTCAGTAAAATACAGCAGACATTATATTAGAGGTCTAATTTTCTTCTGTCTTTCCTATGTATCCTTGGCTGTCCTTAGGTAAAATATGCTAACTGTATCTCCTCTTGGTTTGATTGTAATAACTTTAAAAAGTTGTATTGAAGAAGTTTGAAAAACTATGCCTTTGGGATAGTTACGTGCATAGTGGAGAACTACTTCTTAAGTGTTCAATACTAAATACGTTGCTAAATCAGAATAAATTTCTCATTACATTCTAGCAATTCAGTTAAACATCATGACAGCAATCTTAAAAGCAGTCAAACCGAAGCACAGAAGTTAAAGGACTCCCCATGCCACTCTAGGGAGCCAGTGGCTAAATTATAATTAGATTTTAGAGTGAACTACATTTCTTTTCTAGTTCATAGAATCACCACGCAAAAGGGTTGAAATGAAAAATTTCCTAAGTGAACTGATTACTTTGGAATAAATGCAAAAACAAAAGTTCTAAATAGAGTTACATCTCTGCATTGTCTTTTTAAATCATAGATGAAGGTGAATCAGTTCATCCTGAAGCTCATCAGTTCTGTTCTATAGAATTACTGCCACTGTAAAAACAACTTTCCAATTAACAGTATGACATGATCTATCACATAGTTTTCATTTAATTGAAATTAAATTGAATATCTTGCTGTACATCATGCTGATTTAGAATGATATTTATAGCAAAGGTCGACACATGTAGGTGTTTTAGAAGATGGCTGTGGGAAACATACAGATAGAAAATTATTAACTGACATCAGAAAGCTCCAAGATCTTAAGTAGCAAACATCTTGAAGTAATTTAGGAAAATTAAAAGTTGTTCTACCAAAGAATTGCAAGAATTGCAGGAAAACTCCATAGCTTTAAAAGGCAGTTGTATCATTGTCACAATTTGTATTATAAAAGAATTTAAAATGCCCTAAATAAATCAGGTTAACATTGTAAGACAAATAGATCCCTCACAGTGTGACATATAAAGCATGCATTATAAAACTTTTTTTTTTTCCTAACAACGGGGAAAAAAAGAGAAACACTGGTATATTAGTAGAAATATCCTCCCAAAAGTGCTACTATTTACCAATGGTATCACACTAATCCTCAAATGTGCTATTCATTAAAAATTCTGTAGCACTCTTCATGCTTACTTAATTTCCCCCGTACTTTTAAGTTGGCAAAATATATTATTTCATTCCTATACCACAGCAGAGATGAACTATGTATTCCTAAGAAGCAGAGATGTAATTACAATTTAAAAATGTATGATTTTTCCACTTGCAATTGTTGCAATTAAACACTGATTAGCATTACAACTGCAAGACTAGAGAATTAAGTCCCTTCATTTCTTTATGCAGTAGAAAAGAGTTTTCACACACAATTCACAAATAAGGGTTCAAAGTATCACTTGGCTCTTTCTTTGGGTGGTCTCCCCACACAGCAAAATGATGCAGGTGGGACAATCTTCCCCTTTCCCCTTATATCATGCACATCTAAAGAAAAGAAAATTTGTCTACAAACTGGTGAAAGAACTTTGAAATACAGGTAATACTTTATTTTATATTTTAGAATTATTTTAATTAATTTGAATAACTTTCCTTTAAATACTATTCATGTTGCCTGAAAACCACAAGCAAAATTTCTAAGGCAGAGGAATTGCTTCCACTGGATCTGTTCCATTGACTGAAGACTGAATTTGAATTTGGTTTCGTTCTTGTTGTCTTATTAAAAAACATTTTCAAATATTCTTAGAACTTCAAACAAATATGTTAGCAAAAAAGATTAGAAATAATAATGCTTTAGAGTCTGAAGCTACTTTTTTTTTTTTTTTTTCCAGGAGCAATGAAACAAAGATGGAAGTGAGATGTACATGGTCCCTGCGGAACTTCAGATCTCATGAGCTTTAGAGGTAGCAGAAAAATCTCTGCCTTTCTCAAAAAATAAGAAACACTAGAACTCACATAAGCATTCAGTTTGGCAGCTGGTAAAACTGATGCCATAATATCTACACCTACAGATAACAGGAAGCCACTCCTACCTTTATTGCTGGACTTTAATCTCTGTTATCCTTTGATGATTTTGTATTTTTTGTAAGGCAATATTACCATTGCCATTTGTTGCCCAGAATGAAAAAAAACTGTTTTGGACTTTATGGATGAAATTTATCTGCTTCATAAAGTTGTAATTTTCTACAAGAACAGTTTTCTACCTTACCTGAAGAGGGAGGAAGTTGATCATAGTCTTGAGATGTCCTATTTGTTTTGACGTTTTCTCCAGTTACTCTACGAGCAGGTGGCAAAGGAACATGACCAGATACTGGATCAAAATGGGGATCTGCAATAACAGAACAAAAAAAGATGTTTTAGAATAATTAGAATTATTATTTGGAGGAGGGCTGATGCATAGAACCTAGACTTAAACTAGCCTCCCTTCAGACAGAGGAGCCATGAATCCAAACAGAGGTGTCCCCAAATAGCACGTGCATACACATGTATACATCCAAATTCAACACTTGTATAGTAGACACGTAAATATGTCTGGAAGTGACAAAAAAAAAGAGCACAGCTCAAAGGTGGTCTATCCTGCACTGACCATGGCTCTTCTCTTTATATCTGTGAGGTACCTTTCAAATGCCCAACCCTGGCACTGCTAGGACTGTGGTTGCCAAAGCATGGAAGAGGTTGCAAAGCTTGAAGCAGCACTATTAGAACTATCCCAGTTATTCAGTTTGGTTAGAGCCTGGGAACACTTCTGTGCTCTGCAGTTTGTCACAAAGACTGCAGGGCAGATTTCCTATTCACACAGTACCAGCTACGGGTAAATATTACAGGGACTGGTAAAGGCTGTGACTAGGCTTTTCCATTCTCTCTGCTGAATACAGAAACACAATTTTAAAAATGAGAGAAATATATATATAAAAGAATTAAATATATGAGAGAAAAAAAACATATATGAGAGGCATATTGTGTTCTCCTCTTTTTTTTTTTTTAATTATTGAAGATGCAGCTGAGCAAGTGTTAACATCATCCTGAACATCATCATGGCTTCTGCTTTGGTTTCATAAGAGTGTTTTTATATGAGTACAACTTTTTGCTGTTGTTGATGATGAGATTATTATTCTAATCTGACAGGCCCTGATGAATAGCTGAGAAATCACCCCCAAGACTTGTACGGAAACCAATCATCAAAAACTCATCATAAATCATCTACAGCAGTTTATTTGACAAGAAGAAAGGGAGTAATATGGCTTTAGAAATACCATATGAATAAAAAAAAAGACCAATGCACACAACCATGTATGCCTAAGTAGATCTATACACTTAAAAGATTAATGAAAACTGCTGCTGTAAGATTGCATTCACTGTGCAAATATGAAGAACACATGGCCACATATACAGATTTTTAATTAAAAAATATTAAATACTTTTTTAAAACTATTAGTGATGTTCCTTAGATTATTTGGAAATAACACTTAATAATTTAAAACTCTGCATGTTTCTGGGAACTGCACACAGATCGACAGAGCTTGTGTGCATCTGTGTGCGAGGGCTTCTGTTTTTCCTCTCTGTTGCCATTAGAACTGAATGGTCCAGTGCGTGTTTCTGCATCAGATGATACAGTTGAGGAACCCTTTCAGACTGGACTGAATAATAAAAACATTCCATAAAAGGTCATTCCATTTCAACCTAAACTAGCTCGTTTTCATCCCACAGCTAGTATCATTCAGAAAGGTCCGCCAAACACCCAACAACCTGTCAGGCTATTATGGAGTTGCACAAGATTGTGTCATCTACATTCTGACATTCCTGTGACACTAGTGGCAAAACATTTTATATATCCCTCTCCATACAGCTTCTAAGAAAAATGGATAGGAGGAGGAAGACATCTAACTGTACCACAAGGTAGAAAATCACTGAAAATATTCCTGGGACAGGTAAACTTAAGACACCAACATCATTTGGAAGCTTCCATAAAGAAAAAAAGTCACTTCATAGGTATGAACTATTACCTACAACAATCCTGTTGTAATCTGTACCATAGGCAGCAAATGTATTCAACTTAATTAACCAGACAATCAATCACTTTTCAACACAAAGACAACATTTGTAAATTGTGAATATAGCTTTTATACCTTTAACAAGCAAAATAAGTGAACTGAAAAAGTGTCACAGTGATTCATGGGAAGAGACAGATGAAAAATTAACTTCTTAAAAAGGTTGTGAACCACGGGTGCCTGCAACTGTGTTCATAATTAATATCGTTTTGCAGCAAAATTCTACAACAGTTTTAACAAAGCAGGATGTTCTTTTCCCTTATTTTCTATTTTTCCCCCCCAAATTCCAACTTGAAATGTTGTATGTTTTACTTGTATGTTTTACTATAGAAAAGAGTGGAGTTGACAAAAGGATACAGACTAGTATTAAAGATTGCAACAAAAAACTTGGCACTCCACAAGTAACAGCTCTTACCAGAAAAGTAATATTTACCAAAACGTCTAGTCTAGTAGAGAAATATTGACCTTATTTCATTACTTTGTGATAATGAAAAGTTAATTCTTTTTATATTCTAGAGTTGTTTCATCTCCACCATTGAAAAACCCTATTTTTAATATTTTGTATAATGATTTATAGACAAAATAAACTACTGAAGCCTGATGAACACTTTACCACAGAACAGATAAGCTTCTGAGGTAAAGGAAAAATTAAATAAAATACATTATTTCCTTTGTATTCCTACCAGAATGAAGGAAAAATTCATGTCCTGAAGGAGGTCTGCTTCCTGAGCCAGCAGGTTTTGTGTGCTCAATCATGCTGTGCCGAGCAGGTGGTGGTGGTGGTGGCAGTGAAGGGGGTGAACTATCAAACGTATCTTCTCCTGCATTTTAGAAAAGAATTATTAGATGAGCAAAACTTCATTAAGAACTGCAGAATAAAGAGTGAAGCTTAAAATTTATTTTTCTCTGGCTGCTGAGACCATTACTCCTTGGGTTCATCTAGCAGTTCAGTGACTCCAATAATGAAATTGTAAACCTGACTCTTACTATGCACAGTCCTCTTCTAAAATATGCTCTGAATGACCTATTGCAGTGCTCAGTTTCTTTTCTGGGATGAGGGAGAGGTTTCTTTTAGTGGCTCAATTGCAAAAAAGTGTATAATAATGAAAGCTTTCACTGAATATCATGGTAGAATAACAGCTATGCTTCAGTGGCTAAAGCAAAACAGGTTCTGCTGACTACATTGAATCTGCTACATTTATACTGTGTATTATCTTTTATCTGCTGATCTAAAGCTCTGACCCCAGATATAAACTGAATTTTCTAGGGCTTGGTAAAATAATGTATCTCTTACACAAAGGTGGTGCAGACAGGACTGGGGTTACCAAGCAATCTGTTTTTTATGGGTTCTTCCACCTTCAATTCTATGTACTCTGGCACTCAGGAGCACTTCAGGGACCAGAGGGAGCATAGTGCAGGAAAATGGCAAATGTTCAAAAGGTTTTATGGAACCAGAAAATTGGACAATGACACTTACACTACAGTCTACCAATCATGCAGCTGAGTTTGTCAATGAAGGTGTGGGTGGTGGCCAAGCACAGCCCTAGTATATATGCAGAGCTTACTGACTTTTGTGTAGGAGAACAGAGCAGAAATTAGGGTTGGAAAAGACAGCTTTTGATGATTGTAGACAGCAGTGAGTTTTGAACTGTCCCTTGATAGCAGGGAAAAAAACCAGCAAAACAAATAACCATAAATAAACTTTATTTATATTAGTTTTCTTTGATTTAAATACTACCTCTTTGGTGGTATTCTTTGTATTTCATAAAAGAAATTGAATTATTTAAGCTACAATAGGAAAAACCCTCCTTTCTTGCATTAAATTGCAAGGCTCAAACTTCATGTTAAGGGACAAAAATTATAATTTATTTCAGGGAAAATGGTTTTGCTTTTCTTTATAGCTTGAATACAGATTTAGTATGCCTTTTCATCTGTCTTGCACGAGGGTGTACAGACAGATACCAAGTACAAATCATTGACACAAATATTGACTTACAGCTGTAGTATTTAGCTCATAGCTTGTTTGGTACTCAACACAGTCAACATTGGTTGTTTTTCAATAAACATGGCATTTGTTTCATCTAGGCAATGTTAACCATTAAATGTAATCAGCAAAAAGTCTGCAACCTAAAGGGGGCACCAGAAGATCATAATCGGAGGGTGTCCTGTTGAGCAAAGAGCTGTGTTTTGGGTTGTCTCTGGTAGGAGGTCGTGCAGGTGGCAAAGGTACCGGAACAGTAGGTGCATCATAGACATCTCCTGAATGACACAATCACAAGAAGTGAATGTTTTCTTGATGTACCCCTAGAACAGCACAGAGTAAATTTGCTTGCTAAATAGTGAAAAATAAAACCATACCTAACTCTGGATGTTTTGTTTTCTTCATCTCAGAAGTAGCACTGTGTGTCCCATTCGTTACTCCAGCACATTGCCCATTCTCACACACCCTGAAGACAGACAGGAAACAGGAAACAATCAACCAGTTATCCAAGTATTAATTCTCAGAATGATCAAGTACCTGAGCTGGCAGCCCATTATATGGAAACGAATGAAAGGTGATAAGCTGTACGAATTTTAAACTTTACGGGCCTTCCCAGTTGTTGAATTTTCCCTACCAGAAATATGGCAAAAGGAACTGTGGATTTTGGTAACTATCCATGCTGAAGTACACAGAAAAGTCATTAAACAAAATAAAAAAAAACAACAACAACAAAACCCCGAAACAGACCACAACACACCACTAGCAATAACAAATTTCAACTAAACTCTTAGCCATACTTTTTTTTTTTTTTTTAAATTAACTAGCCAAAGCAGTTTTGCAGGCACCTAATCCTTTCTGTATCAGAAAGCTGTCTCACTGATACTTCTACCACAGTTTACTAATTTTTTAAAATGGAAGCATATTACACCCACAAAATTCCACAACAGTATCAGATACAAACATCATCTAAACCAAAAGTTGCCTATAATCTTCTCAGAAAAATACTGGAGATTATTTTTGATGACTGTGTTCAAATACTGCAGGGAAAAACATAGAACAAAAGCCTTTTCATAATATTAAATATTGCTTAAATGAACGTAAAGAACTGGGAAATTACTCCCATCATTGGAACTGTGGACCCTGCATATTCAGAAAGAACCAGAGAGTTTCTTTGGAAAAAGGCCACTGTGCTAAATAATTCCATCTTAAAAATAAAAATCCCAATCCGCCATGCACCATTATTACTAAATACTGGCAAATCTGCTAGAGTTATATACAGCTAAAATTTAAGATCTTGGGTTTTTACCAATAGTATAAATATTAATAGACCTATCAGCTCTGGCCATATGGAAAGGAGAAATGAATAAAGGTCTGGAATCATTTAAAATATATAAACAGGAAAGAGGAAGTGAAATTGTGTCTGTGGTCCCAAGAGTTATAACTAGGAGTAATGAAATCAATGTAAGAATAATTACAAGACTTAAAAACTAAACCAAAACAAAAAAACTAATGGTAAGAGCTATTTTGTTATGAATTAATTTCCCCAGGGAAATGGTAAAGGAAGTGTTGCTTCTATCTTTGAAATTAGATTGGTTCAATCTCTCAAATGCAGTGGATGCAACACTTCCTTCGATTCCTCAGCATATGCACTAACAGAATATTTTCCAGCTTAATTTGAATCTGTTCTGCATTTTCAACAATCTAACCAGCCACAGGCACTAAGATAACTTAACATGGCACCACTTCAGAAGTCTGCAGGTCATAATGAGCCCAGTTAAGTGATCAGTTCACAAATCATGCTGAAATACCTGATTATATCAACAGTAAACACCAGAAAAAAGAGCAGCAAATGACTGCTAACAAGCAACCCTTCTGTCCTTTTCCTTGTGGAAAAACCTTTATCAGGAAAAGATAGTGAATGTAATAATTTATCATTCTTCTAATAGTAGCCTAATTAGTAATCCTTTCCCCTCTATACTTACTGCTGAATTTGCCCCATACCTGGGAAGAGATAATCAACTGTAACAAACCAGACAATTAACTGATCTGCCAGAAAATAAGACTGTGAACCATTTTTGGTATTACTCATGCAATATTTTTAGCATTGTCATATCTACTGGTAAAAGAGCAAAAAGTCTTAGAGGCAACAGAAATTTGGGGCAAGATGGAAGAATAACATAGTTCCTAAATTACAAAACATCCAGAAGAAATTTTGTAGGCTCTTCAGTTTGCTGAAAACTTTTAAATACTATCCAAGAAGTGAAGAAGCAACACTTAGGAAAGAGATAAAAAAAGGTGACAGTGGCAGAAAGAACTGAAAGGTGCTAAAAATTTATGAAAATTAAAAAAAAAATTGTTGTTAATAGTTTTGCTAACAATACTAAAAAGTTAAGCTTTTATTGACACTCCTCTCCCCATGAGATTAAAAGAAATGCATTCAAAGATTGCAGCATCAATCAGAAGCAAGATTCTTTTTGAAAGCTTTATCTCAGCTTCATATCTAAGGAGACTTTTTAAGTATATGGAACATCATATATATTAATCCATAAATATTCAATAGGATTTTATTTTTTTAAATGCTTAGGAGAATGGTTTGTTTCAAGTTAAAATTCTCAGAAGAAGATATAATAATAAGAGTTGGTGGTTTTAATCATGGAGCAACCTGAATGGCATATTGACGTTATTTTCTCCGTAAAAGTCCTGGATTAGTGTCAAAATATCCACTATAAATGCAAGACCAAGTACGCTAGCTAAAAAATAAACTAAAAACTAGAAAAAACTTTGAAATCAGCTTTCCATCTACAGCCTCTATTAATAATTCTAATAGCCTCGTGAAATCCTGTGCCAGCCAATTGAAAGCACTCAATTCTTTTTCTGCAAAAGAAGAATACTGGAAAATGAGAACTTTCTAGTTTTCCAGACGGTTAATTTCTTGAGAATCTTTCAGGGTGCATCTAGATATTAGCATTTTAGTTCAGGTCAGGAGCATGAATTGAAACAAATCTCCACAAGTCATCTTTACTTATAGCACTTTAGACTGCAGAGAGGTCTCAAAGCATGCAGACTCAATTGCGTCTGGATGATGTTAACTCACAAGATGTCCTGCAGGAGCTCATCCAGCTGCAATTACTAAAGGGTACTCCAGCCACAGGACCATGTTAGGGCTAGTCTGAATCCAAAACTTCCCAAAATATGCAGTGCGGATGTGGGGTTCTTGGAGTCAATTGGTCATCTCTACAGACGCACTCCTATTGCACCACACTACTTAGTAACCTAGACATAGCCCTCAGAAGCTGCTAAACCAAGGTAATCTGTCCACATGCTGCTCTCTTCTGTTGAAGACTTTTTCTTGTCTAAGAAAGGTTATACCCTATGTAACTTTAGTCATGCAAGCAACTCATCTCTATTAGATGACTTTGCATGGAACAGAAAGACTCTCCCATGCAGAAGCACAATAAATTCAGATAAAAAATAGGATAGGTAAAAAGGATTAGGATCTTAGAATTTTTATTTTTGTTTTCTTTCCCATTTTTTTGCTTGGCCAACATTGAGAGTTTTATTCATCACTGTTTTGTTTTAGAGTTTTTTTTAAGTCTTATAGTGTAGATAGGAATTTAAGTACTTGAGACCATAAAACTCAGACAGCTGTGTAATATTCACATCTATGCAGCATTTCTAATAAAGACAGAATTTTTAACCTGCATGCAAGGAGTGAACAGACTATGACCTTTTTTCTACTTGTTCTAAATGTCTGATTAAAGAGGTCTAAAAAATTGTAATTGGCTAATTTTGGGATGAGAGACATGTCAAGCTTTATTGATGGTGGGTCCTTGACATCACATTCTGACTGAAAGAGGAAAAAATGTCAATACGTCACTGCATTTTTTAATAGCAGAAAAGTCTGAGCTTTTTAGATCAATACTTGATTTTAATATACTTTTGACCTACAAGACCAGTAGAGAATTGGTCTTTCTTTTTCCCAAGACTTACTCTCTGAATTCCAGACATTCAGGAGGTTTTTTAATGAGTCAAAGACCAAGAAGTTCACCAGGAATGACACAGCCTTCAGTTGCCCCGTCCCTTGGCTCCAGATCTCCTTGCCATAATCCATTAATAATTAAGAACTGTGACACTTCAGAGATATTATTTTAAAACACGTTTAAAGCAAGAGAGATATATTCTATCTGAATTTAAAAAAGGTTCTCTTCCTGAGAAGCACACAGAAAATACACCGTGAAACTGGCTCAAAAAGCCATAAAAACATAGGAAACACGGGACAAAAAGAGGCTACCAATTCACATTTTTTTCAGTACTGTGTTGCTTCTTAAAACGAATTATATAAAATGTGAAAGTTTAAGATTTTCAAAGCTGATGAGGAATTTCAGTCACACAATTCTCCAAAAAATTAAATTTGCAAGAGTTGTTGGGATTGAATCTGCTGGCCAGTTTGGAAAACATCAACCTAGGGGAAAAAAGGATCCACTGCAGAAAAGGTATTCAATAAAGTGAACTTCACAGGTTCATGACTGAGGTGGTGGTCAAATGAAACAGAGGCATAAGTAATCCAAGCTTGAAAAGATAAGACATTTCAGAAGCATAACCATCTTTATAAATGTTGAATATAGTTAAATTTTGGAAAAAGCAGAGTTTTGGTAAATAAGTTGTCTTCAAGGCTGCTAAATGACCTTACCGAGCAAGAGGTTTTATATTATGACTATGAGGTGGTTGTGAGCTCAGTACTACAGGATGTGAAGAAGGAACTTTGTATTCATCATCATCATCTGTGTGATCCCTTGATTTATCAGACAGAGAATTTGCTGAAGGAACAGGACATCTAAGGAGATGAGAAAAAGATCAGTTTTGCTTTAACTGATACGTAATTGACTGCATCATAATACAGAAAATACTCTTCTTGAGCCTAAACATCCTTAACACACGTCGGCTACATATAAGGTAAAAAAAACCCCACCATGTCAAACTAAAACTTAGGAGGTTACTGGGTTTTTTTATCCCTGAGAATGCACAGAGAAAACAGCAGCTGATCATCTAAGAGTTAAACAGCTTCTTTAAGCAAGCACAACAAAACAGAGAATTAGAGTACTAAATAGGCACTTACAAGGCTTAAGTTGTTTGTTGTTATCAAAAGAACTAAACAAAAGTTAATTCAGGGCAAATAGTATTTAGCAGGGCTCAGTGAGGCAGCAGATATTCACCCTTTCAATGTAGTCTTGTTCCAGCTGTAACGTTATTGAACTCCAGAATTTGCCTGTATTTTAAATTATTTTTACTTCAAACAATAATCATCTTTAATTGTCCTCCCAGACAGTGTTTTATATCACTATCTTGAAAGCAGTGGAAGCCAAGGAAAGAGGTAGACTTTACAGTTAAATCTCCATTTACAGTTAACAAGTTCCATCATGGAGAATACTGCTGCACATGAGATTTCTTTTAAAATTAACTCTTACTATCTGATTTTCTGTTATATGAGTGTAAACAAAATGCTGGGCAAAAATTTCATTTTAGTGAGCAGCATGGGAAAAGTAACTTTGTTAGAAGTTAACAAACAGAACATATATTTTGGCCTTCATAAAACATAACTAGCTAGGTTATAGGTCTAGCAATCAACATCATCTACTCTTTTACATGTAGAGCCCCTCCATTCACAGCAATTACTCCAATACATTAAGATAAATAAGAAACTTATAAAACATCTGAAATACCAAAGTTTACATTAAGGACTTAATTTAACATCAGCTTCATCATACATGAAAACCACAAACAGAAGTTTGATTCCTTAACTAGCTGAACATAAAGAGCAGTAAGTGTATAACTTCAAAAATCATCTGGATATTACATTAAGCAGTGAATAGTACCTTTATTCTTTACCATAAAAAAAGGCAACAGCTCAAGAACCTTGAATAAAGATGTGCAATGCATCCTCAGCCATTTTGATTTGTGGCTTGGAAGTATGGCTAATGGCCCCTCAGTTGAACTACATGCTACATTACAAGATACATCTACTTCATACATCATTTAGGGAAGTTCATAAGGACTATAAGGAAATATGAGAAGGGAATGGACATACTTTCTCTTCCTGTGGTTTAATTAGTTTGATTTTATCATAAGAGCAAGAGCTGAAATGACAGGCGAGGCTTATCTCCTCATTTTTTCAACACAAGCAGCATACTGACTCACAAAGCAAAAACCTGCTTTTCACTATTTACTGTAGATGATGTCACATGACTTCAGAACATGCAGGTTCTGTGAACAAAAACAAATCACTAGCTACCATGAGTACTAGCCAGTCACTAAATAAATAAATTTAAAAAGTCTAGAGCTCCCTAGATACTTGTATATTCTCAGACACTCCTTCCTTCAACCAGTAATATACTTTTGACTTCAGAAACAAGCTCATGGAAGATGGGAATCCACCTTCTTTTGCAAAGACATACTAGTCAAAGAGGGGGGGAAAAAAGATTTATAGCAGTGAACTGCAAACTCTATACTTCAATTTTCAACTACTCCCCATAGAGGGAGTGAAGTTTCACACAACAATGCAGTATGAAATTGCTTTTTCCATCTTTGATTTCTCAGATGGACAAGAGGTTTGTGTCACTGCTGTATGGCCATTTAAAAAACAGAAGGTAAAAATGTACCAGGACAATGAGAAGTCTGTAGCGTTCTCAGGCAGACAGCTGAAAGGCCCATAAAAAATAAATTTTCTCATTTCTGTGGACGTGCAATCATTCTTACATGCCAATCCAGCGTGTTCAGGAGATATTATACATATATAAGTGTATATATCAGCCTGTGTGTTTTGAAAATAATCACAAATTGAATTGCTGGCTTCTGCAGAGAGCAATGTTTGAAATATTAATATCTAGATCAGAAATGTCCAATACTGACCAATTCAGAATGTTCAATACTAACCAACTGGTTCTAACCAACTGGTTGGAACTATTGTTTGAAGCCCTCTTCAAAGGTTATTACCAGGAAAAAAACACCACACTTCTTCTCTGAAGGCCTTATCTGAAGCTGGGTATGGGAGAGATTTTTGATTTCTGGAATACTGTGAATTAAGTTTGTTTGGGTTTTTTTTTTTTTTTTTTTTTTTTTTTAAGGAAATCTACAGAGTCAAACTTAAGAGTTTGATAATCACCTGAACTAAGTACAGCATTATAACAGCTAGTCTTATCAGCTTCTGACAAAAACAGTTTTCAGACAGGAAAGCTGGTGGATTTACTTACTGACAATTCACAAACTAAATAAATTTGGTATACTCGAGAAATACAAATACAAAAGTTTTCTCCACCTATTCCATGCCCCTGCTTTTTTTTCTTATTTCTTCAGTAGACACAAGAACCTTACTTATGTTACAACAAGGCTACATTTTTGTTCACAGGATACAAGTGTGTATACATATGCCAAAATCAATTTCCTAACACTACTGCACTGCTGAGAAATTGTTACTGGTTTGGAGCTACTATTAAAGACATTCCAATTCTCCTGCTTCTGAATACTGTGTAGCCTTCGACAAGCCCTTCACACTAGGAAAGTCTCTCGTTCCCTACCTTTAAAGTAAGGAAAATATTTGTCAGGTTATAAACATTATTATGTGATTAATATTTGAAAGGTGCTTTTGATTTTCAAAGCAGCAGAAGAGTTAGAGTACTAACATATAGCTAATATACTCTACATTAGGGTCCTAAAATTGTCCTATATTTATGTTATATTTTATCAATATTTCAGAATTCATATTTTTTAAAAATCATATTGCCCTTCCAATTTACTCCAGTTGTAATTTCAGCAAAATAAGCATTAAGTTATATGGACCCCATAATCAAGTCAATGCTTGTCAACTGCTCTTGAGTGCTGAAAACAAAGAACTTCAACTTCACTCATAGAGGAGGACACAATTTTCTATTTGTCCCAGGGTAAGCCTGCAATGCAATGGGAATTACCACAGAACAGCTGATGCATCCAAGCTCACTGGCCTGTCAAGCTATGAGCTATGTTGTATCCTCCAGAGCATCATCTCTCATATGTCTAGAACCTGCACGTCAGCATTGCTCTTCTAATGCCACTGGAGAAGCACCATGCCAAAGGCTGATTGCAAGGGAGCCAGGATTTCCAGGTCATGGCTGTCTTCAACGGAACTAAGATTTCATCTTCAACGCTTCTTAGCAAGATCAAAGGGATAGTAAGAGGAAAAACACTCTTCAGTGCTACTTTTCTCTCTACTCCCTCAAAGCAACTAGATATTCCTAATGTATTTATAGAATACAAAAGGTACTTGGAATCCTTTATTGTACTAAATACTCAAAAATAAATGCTCTCTCACAGAAAACATCACGGTGGCACACAACACTTTGAGACTAAGGGGCTGTTTCCTATTGATGTAGCAACATGATACCTACCCTTAAGAAAATGCCAAACGCTATTTAACTTGAAAAAATTTCTGAGTTTGGGGGAAGAACGGTTCTGTATCTTTGACATAAAAGTTATTTTTTTTTTTCCCAGAATAAAATAGCAATTTGATCAAAGCTGCTAAAAATAATCTGAAATAATTACAACCATCCAATAAAAGAACTACTGTTTTAACACAGAGGGCCAGTAACACAGTGGCTGAGTGGAAAATAAAAATCAGATGCTTGGTTAACATGAGTCAAAAAATTCTTTATTAAAGTGTATCTAATAATAATCAATTTAGTAAAATGAAAATAAATTGTCACCATTTCCAGAAATAAGACACTAGAGGTTTTCTATTAATGTAATTTAGTAACAGAAAAAAGAAAAAAAGTCATATTTGTAATATCTTATTCAGTAAAAATTGATCAAACAAGTTAAGAAGGGATATTTTAGAACTGTGAAGTTTCAACTAATGGTCATTTTGCCTCCTCGTTATTTAGACTAAGGCACTTCATTCATGGTCAGTGTATCCTTCAGTTAAACCTTTGAAATTACAGATTTCTGATAATAACTAGAAAAAATAAAATGCCTTGCAGCTGTATGAAACAAACTAGCTCTAAAGTCCCAACTCTGCAGAGATCAGAAAGTAAGAAAAAAATTAGAAACTTGCACCAGATTGATTGGAGTAGCACAGCTGTGGAAAGCAAGAGAATTTTGGATCAAGTACTGTTCAGTATACTTAGGAGGGTTTAGTGCAGTCAATTTAACAGGAGTAAGAAAATGCTGTAAAAATATTCTCTCTGGCATTTCAAATTAAATCGTGCTAAATATTATTTAGCTTATCTTTTTGAAAGCAATTGTTATGGTTGGTAGAAATATTAAACTTATTAAACTTGCTATTTTTTAAGATTTTTGAAGATTCCCCCCTCTCTGCTTTTCCACCTACATATTGCCACACACTATTATAGATTATCAGAGTATTTTCTAGCGGTAACAAAAACTTAACTTGAAATCAGTTTGAAGGAGATGTATTAGTGTTTCAAGAAACAACATACAATGAACAATTTTTAACTTTAACAGCCAATCCATGTGACATTTTAGTAGTTTTTAATTAGATAACTTGAACTTCTTACCCCTTGGTTATATATTGATATTTTTACATTTTAAAAATAAAAATCTAAGAAGTGCTGTATATTTTTTTAAAAGGTTTAAGTACAAAACCAAACCAGAAAGGAAAGTTAATTTCTTTTTGAAAAGTTTATGGAGTTTGGTTTTAGCAAATGAAGATTTTCTTTCGGCTGGAATACCTCAATTTTCTATTCAGTTTATGAAGATACTCCTTTTGACCAGGTTAAATTCACACCATCTAGTTTTGGATTGGCTTGATGTGGATCTTGTGCCTGTCCACATTGCTACAGTATCTTGTGGAATTTCCAATCAACACTGTATGGTGTATGTATACATTCTACTTTGATTCTAGGCTATGTTTGCAAAAAGTATAAGCAAAAAAATGGGATTTTCATGAAGCAGAATGTTTTTTTTTAGTTCTACACTATGAAAAATAAAAATAAGAATCTTCCTCTCTTCAGAATTCCATTTGCTTTGGAATATGATGGTATTTAGTTTGTCTATCAGAGTTATCACTTTCTCTATCTGAGTGACAGGGTGTAGAACATTCCAAGGGTTGCACTGTACTATGGAAGGAATAGTCAGTCCAAGGAGATCAACTGATTACATGAGGTATCCAACCAGTACTCCTGTGATACCCTACCTCAATCAGGCTACATCATAACATTCAGTTACAAGAATGTCTGGATAATGTTCTAAAATTTGTTTCTGAACTGAAAGCAAACATGGAGAGCTTCAACTCAGTAATTATTCCACCTGAACACGTGCTTCTGAATGAAAAAGCCAATGCTCCACTGCACCTTTATTCTAGTGTTTAGGAAGAGAAAAAACAGAATATTAATGAAATGCTGAATTGTCTTTTATGTTACCACTAACTGAACAGCAGTGGAACAAGTGCTGATGATACAGCAAACTTACACACTAGTGAGAAACTTCTCAGTATTAATATGTACTGACTGACTGATTATTTTATTTAACAAGTTTAACAAGGAGTACATTGGCAAGAAACTGTAGGATAACATCAAACATTGTGATACGCTCTGATTTCCTTACAAAAATCACAAAAAATTGACAAACTACTTCATAGCACTTCCAAGCTTTCTATTTTAAATATCTCTCTTTCTGTAGAAAACCCTGTGTGATTCAGACTCCAAAGATACTTGCTATGCACAGTAACGTCTTGGTACCAATTAAACAGAGATGTATGTTACTGGAAGACTAAGAGCAGTCTGCAACTTGAAATGACAAAATTTCCCAAACCATATTCTGGAACTCAAGGAGGTTGACTCCATTTAAAACAGATAAAAAATGGTTTTGGTTGGTTGGTTTTTAGCCACAACTAAGAAAAGACACTGGTGTGAAACCTGGATAAAGCTTCTTGTGTAGAAAGCCCAGAAAGCATGACTAGATTAGCGGCAGAACGTACACAAATCATGCTCTTTATGCTTAGTACGTTCCCTAGAATCTCTCATCCCCTGTGATAAATGGCTCTGACCACACTTCTTCTGTACTAGTAGAAGCAAAACCAGACAGTGTATTCCCACCGCCAAATGCCTGTGAGCAAGATCTGCCACAATTTCTTCTCTCTTCCTATAAAATGGAGCATGTTCAATTAACATCAGAACTGCTCCTACTTAATCAATACAATTTACGTTTCCTTTTTAAAACCACATTACAGTTCTTGGAAAATGTCTCACCGAGCTATATTAGTTCATTTTATTTCTTTCTCTTTCCTGTTTTTCTTTTAGCACCAGAGAATCAGTGCTATTATGAAACCGTAATTAACAATTTCTTTTACAAATAAAGTTAACTTACTTTATACTAGGGATGATGGAGGCAGCTGGAAGAGGGGGTGAAAGTCGTGGAGGGACATCATATTCTTCATTTATCAGGTGACCATTTGAAAAGACCTAAAAATCGCACAGGTGTTAACAATGGGTCTCTGCTCCCATTTATCATCATGGATGTTCATCATCTAGGTATTACAAAATACACCTTAAGAAGATTATGGGTGAGGTAAAGGCTTTCCTAGCTCACACTACAGAGCTGTTATCTGAAGTGACTCACTTACACCTGTTTCAGCTCACCCCATTTGGGAACTGTAGGATACACTAGCTTAAAACTTCAACAAAAGTTCCACATCACAGTTACTAGATGGACTACTCAATTACAGCTGAACTGCTTGGGGGAAAATTCAGATTTTGAGATTGCAAACTGATAAAAGTGAGAGAGATAAGTACAGGGGGAAAACAACAGGTATAGCATGTTAAACATACTGTTTTTTTAAAACTCTGTGATACAGTGCCTGCCAGAATCCAACCCCTACCCACAGGATTGGCTTCCTGATTCTTGGCTTTTACCAAGAGCAAAAAGATTACAATTGATATATGAATTAGGGATGAAAATTCATTATATGTTTCCCTTGTGAATGTGCATACAGCCTGCAACAATAATTCAGAGTTGTCAGTTGCTCCATTTAACCAAATGGCTTAGCTCTATAACCAGAGGATGACAGTTCAAATAGTATTTGGTTAAAGAAATACATATATAACTCCTCCAGACTACAGTGGCACTTCTGCACTGAGTGGTTATTCTGATTTGAGCAGTATTCATTCCATCAGCTTCAATACTGCACCAGAACACAACTGGAGATATAAACTCAGTATCCTTTTAAAATCAGATGAGAAGCTGTAGCATTTTAAACAACACCCTAGCTGTAAGCAAGATTTTGATGGTTTGCCTCAATGCTGATAAAAGGACATTCTAATTATATATAACATCACAGACTTCTTAAGCACCTTTCATCATCTATGTCAATGTTCTTTACCAGTACTAACTGACTACTTTCAAAATAACCAAAAAATCCATTAAAAAAATTTAAAATTAAGATAGAAAGGTTAAATAGCTTGTGACCTTGGGAAAAGCAAATAGCGAGAAAAATGGATGACTTCTAACTACTGTGACTTAACCACAAATCCACCCTTCTTAGCACAAGCTATGTAGTCTTCAAGGGGAAAAAAAGAAAAGAGCAGCTCTGAGTTAATAACCTGCTCTATAAATAAATTACTGAGCTGCTTTGATAAAACTGATTAGAGCAGAACTAGGAAATTTTTCTTAGGTCATCACCACTTGATCTCTTTTTAAGCCTAAGCCTCCCAAACTGTCCATATTCTTGCAAATTGTCCAAAGCTGCCTAATGCCAGAACTACCCCCTCTACACTCTCCCTCCCAGATATCTTCAATTAACATATAGAAACAATCCTTCATTTTTTTTGACAGAAGAAACATCGTAAAGACATACACTATTCACTGCAACCAAGGACAGGAAAACATACTTCTCCTGTTGGTGACAGTCAGATATCCCCTAGCCAAATCAAGCTGGACAATGAGTGGAAAAGTTGCAAGTGACAACTCTGAACACCCTTAACACTGAAAATGGATTATTGGACATTACACTGGACGTATGTCCAAGAGAAGTCAAAAGCTGCTAGGGATAAATTACAACAACATACAACTCCAGCAGCTAGAGTTCTGATTTAAGTACAAAGGATGAAAAATTCAGCTAGAGATATGTGTACTGCTGGAAACAACTGGCAAAGAAAAAGGGAGTTGCAATGCTAATTACACTGAATAAGGTTTGGATCACTGATGATAATACCAAATCGAACAATGCAACATCGGGGTTGTGCCACTGACCATTTTCAAGGATGCTGCCCATCTAGCCAGTGGTAAAGACACAATTAATGATTCTACACTTAGCCTGGCTTCGGATGCATTTGCTTCCTCTTTCTTAGGGTCACTCAGGCTAGATCTTTTCCATTAGAGTATACTGAACATCACAACTAATTTAATGCTGTTTTGAAAATCATGTTTTACTCATGAACAACACAACTGACTTTTAGAAGATTTAGTTTTTCACGTTAATGGACACAATATATCTGACAATTTAAGTATATTTGTATACATCATTTCTACATATTGCATACATTACAGATTAAAGAGGTTACCAACTTCTCACCTATGACAGGGGTAACTGCAACAGCTGCTCTTCCATCAGCAAATGCATGCACAATTTTGGCATAAGACACTTCCAAAGAGGACCTGAGATGCTATGTAACTATATTACAGCATATAGTGCTACATTATTATCCTGCATGAACTGTATGGATAATTTGCTAGAAGAATGCAGCAAATCCAGAATTTTCTCTCCAAGCCATTTTTTGAAGGTTTCATGTTAAAACTGTGACTTAGAACTTCATGCACTGTTGCTTTACAAATTACAGTATTTAACAAACAATTTATTTATGACCAGCTTATTATTAAGTATCAATGGGAAAGATGTGGAAACAGCAGATCAGCACTGACCAATATAAACAGCACTTTAGCCAATGCAAGACAATGCTGCAGGAGGGTATCAAATTAGGATTCAACACATTCAGCTCACTTCATACCTTGGCACCTTCTGCAGGCAGCTCATGACGTCGATGTTTCCTCATAAATCCTGGATCAGAACTTATGCGGTTGTGCCTTCCATTTATGTTTGAAATTGCAGTCAGTCCAGGTTTGGGAGAAGAATCACTCCCTATTCGACATCCTACTAACTGACTTGTCCCAAACACATCTCTGGGACACCAGCCTTCAAGGGGCATCGGCTGGTCTCTGGAAGGCACGCTGTCCGGATGGTGCAGGTGTCTGCTTATCCTGTTGTCTGGTGGAATTGGAGGGGGTCTCTCTGGTGGGGGTGGTGGAGGATCACGCAAGGGAGGTGGTGGTGCTGGCAAAGGTTTGTCTTGTTTCCTCACCATGCAAGGAGAAGACTGAACAACACAGTAAGTAAAATAAAATAAAAAATAAATAAATTACGTATAGACGTGCATAATTCTCTCATGATTAAGTACGGCACTCCCATTTCTAATTGAGATATTTTCAAGGCATCACAAGTGTACTTGCCAGCAGGTAAAATGTTAGTCTTGTCTTTGCATTCTACAGACAACCTGGCCTCTCTTCAGAAACCATGCCCCTGTTTCTGCTGTTGTATGAGCAACCCAAGGAAGGAAGTGGAAAGGAGAAAAGAAAACTGACTAAGGCAGATTTATCTGACCCATAACTTTTTTCCAGAATCCTCAGCTTTGATCTTTTGAATCACTTATTTAGCTGCTGAAATGAATTCTGAGGAATGTTTGGAAAAAGCTGAAAACCAAGCTACTAGGAAAAAAAGAACAACCAACCAACCAAAGAAATAAAAAAACCCTAAAAACCTCCAAAACCCCAAACTTTTACAGGTAGCTGTATAGCTTCTAAGTGCACAAATCTGATAAAACCAAAACATTTTCATTAGGAGTGAATTACTAACAGCATTTTACAAAATAATATGCAGGTCAGGTCTTTAGGAAATCTTTTTCTCTTACCACAAGGTACTGTAAGAAATAGAGGGAAGATGATTTCCCTTGGAAGGTGTAATTTCCATGGATTCTGGTAAGCCTGCATATTATTAACACTTGAAGAGATGGAGGCTACAAGTTTTAAAGAACAGTATTTGCTCTGATTTCACAGATTAACCCACCATTATTCTTCAAGCAGCATCTCAGCATATTACTTAGACTGAAAATAAAGTAATTCTCCCTGCAGATCTATTCATCTAAATAGGACAATATACTAAATAAAGAAGTGTTTAATTCTGCTGCTACTTATGAAAAATAGTTATTCTCACTGTCAAGGCAGGAACATAATGGCTAGGTCCAAAATTTTGTTATATTTTATAGTTATAATTATAGTTACAGCTTTCCATTGCAGAAAAAGAGAAAGTTTTTTGACCAAAGTAGTAGTTTTGGCAGGACTAAATTGTTGGTGGTTTGAGGGGTTTTTTTTCCCTTATTTCCCTTTCACCCCTAGAAAATATTTTATTTTTTTTTTTTCAGGAAAAGTTTCAAGGAAAAAACCCCAGCATTTTCTAAATAATTTCACCAAAAAATTTAAAGCAATATTAATTGTATTTCTGATTTTTTGTTTTTTTTTTTATAAGACATGAACTTTGTAAAAATATGCTATTGTAAAATTAATTTTTAATGGCTGTGCCAAATGTTTAGCATATATCCTCAATGTGTTATAAATCCCCTTGTATAATATAAAAAGTGATTAAGGAAACTTAAATAAACCCGTCAAACTTCTATTTTTTCCTCTAAATTATAAATCACTAGAATCTTAGAGAGGTTGATTTTCAAGCTTGAAGTAAAAACCTGACAAAATAAATATAAGAGTACTTCACACTGGATTATTATGAGCAGGCAGGCTATGTTTTGAACTTGAATTTAAATTCATCATCTAAAAATCAAAATTTAAATCTAATTCCCTTCTCTATACACCAATCAAAACAAAATGATTAATTCACAATAGAGCACCACAAACATAGTATTTGTTCTTATTCATGCTTATCCACCCCAAAAAATCATTAACTCTTTAGTATCATTAGCTTCACAGAACACAACATACAATTTATTAGTTATAAAGTCATTATTATTTCCCTTGAAACTTGAGTCCTAATATAAGCCAGTTAAGATTTTGAAAGCAGGGTATCTGCACATATTTTTCTTAAATTATCATGAGAGCGCAACATGTAATTTAAATGAGATAATGACTTTAAAAATCTTCTTTCAGGAAACCTTAATTTCTATTTATTTTAATGAATTGGGGTTTATTACAGAATTGATCCATTACAGCAATGTCTTTCAAATTCTGACCACAGCCAAGTGCAATATAATCATCAGACAAGCAGAGGTCACATTTGACCAACACATGTAGCTGTAAACATCTGGCTGTGTAAGGTGTTATGCAAAAGGACAAGCACTCGCCAAAGTCAACTGCGGGAGATAAGAGATGCAATCAATGTGGATCTAATCTAAGGTTTTTCTAAGATAGAAGGAATTAAAGTTCTTTTGGACAGAGCAAACTCCTGAAAAAAGAAAATAGACACGGAAAATTTTATAATAGTCTATCTTCCAAAAGAAAAAACCAAGCTCACCTTGAAAACAACCAAACACAACTTCTCTATATTTGTATATAAAGAAATAATGTTTCAATAAGACTTATACCTTTGGTGATCCAGTTGGGCTGGCACATGGTGACCGTGCTACTCCCTTCTGAATAAGATCCAGACGAGGAGGTACAGGTGGAAGACTAAGATGTGGGATTTGCAGGGGGTCTGGAAGTGGTTTTCTTCTTTGTGCAAGAGGGGAAGATCCTGGGGAAGTCACTGGTGAATTCTGCCTCTCATTGCACTTCAAGAAAAAAATAAAAAATAAATTTAGAAAATCAAATAAAAAAATACTAGTATTTACCTCATGACCACGTATACAACTTCCATTCCATGACTAAAACATTTTATACTTGTCAGGTACTTACTAATAGTCAGTTATCATAATGGACACCTTGCTACTCTTAATTAATAGGCAGTATAAATGCCCAATTTACAGCTACTGAAAAAGAAGTCACCAAATTCTATCGCAAAACTATTATTAGTTCCATGTTAACTTGTGTTGAAAATAAATGAATATATATTCCAGCAAGTTGTTTAAAAAACAAGCAATCATTGCCATACAAAAGGAAATAATCACAAACATAGACAGAAATTCTACTGTAGTACTGCTACTCTTGATGACATTTTTATTCATAGAGAGTACTCCTAAAATTCTATACATGACTTTTTCACAGCCAGATGCCTATGATTGTCTGTTAACTATACTCCATTTAAAAATAATATTTCCATAGAAAATGGAATGTATGTGTCTCCTGAAAACTTACAAATCAACATCAAGCCAGTATACAAAGAAGTTATTTATTTCCTCATTCATTTGCCATGCACAAAAATAATTTTATGACAATTCGTTTTTATTATTTTAGCAAATATTAAACTAATGAAACACACACACTTAATACCCCTGCAAGTGACAAATGATGATTTTTGTTGGTTTTTTTTCCCTTGACTTGTGTCCTGGTTTCGGCTGGGACAGAACTTGTCCTGTCAAATTCATCAGAACCAAAGATTTCAATCATAAATACCAGCACCATGCATTTCTGCAAGTAGTTCCTGAACCTCATCTGGTTGAGTTTTAACAAACAGAGTTTAGTTGTTTTCATAAATCAGGCAAAGTTACTTCTGTGAACCCACTGAATTTGTATCAGTGTACTGTAAACAAACCTGGATGTTTATGCTGTTCTGTGCTTTCCCTGACAGTGGACACCAGTAGCTGGAAGACATTCACACCAAGCATCATCCTCAGGCCACTTGTGCTCTGAGGCATCCTAGTATCCTCGCTATACATCTTGCCTATAGCGGTTAACAATCTGCCATCTTCTTAAGGCAAGCATATAGAACTGCTCACAAAAATGCACCCATCTCTAAGCTAAATCACTTCGATGAAAACCTTCCCCTCTTTTCATAAGCTTTTTCTCACCAATGCTATACATCCCATAGTGATGACAGGGATAGGAATAGGAAGTTCTTTAACAAACAACATTGCCTTTCCTTACCATATAGTGACTAAGGAATCTGAAACTTTCAAGAATTCAAATGGAGATCCAGGAGAAGAATCTAGCATAGTGACTCTTCACCCTATGCACTACAGCTTAGATTCACGTTCTGTCCTATGCAATTGAGATTGCTACCAGACTTCCTTCAGAAACAGGAACTACCGCAGTATTACTGGGTAACACTGCAAGAAAAAACGCGACAGAGTGAGGAAGCATTGAAGAGCTAGAGACTGAGATTCAGTTCCACTGCCAGAAGGAATTTTTTTGTGGTATGCATGTCTAAGCTCAGTGTCACAACTACACATTCAATTTCAAGAGACTGAGCAACTCAATATTTGTGCTTTTTACAGCTACCAGAAGCTACCCAGCTTCTCCTTTCTATAGAGAAGTAGTCACAACGTTCATACTAAATGGCTTGAATATAGTCCTGAAATTTTGTTTCCCTTAATTGGTTGTCCTGGTTTTTAGCTGGGACAGAGGGAGGTTCCTTTTTAGTAGCTAGAACAGGGCTGTGTTTTACTTTCAGCCTGGGATTTTTTATGAGAGAAACGCATATGAATGTCCCGGACCCCGACTGGAAGTCCATGAGGATAAACACATGAATGATTGGGAGATGCTTAGCCTCTCTGAACATATAGGGAGTTGAATAACTAAGCTAGGTATGTATCTTGCAAGCATGCCTGAGCAACCATAATTATAAAATTACTATAAACTGAATGTCAATTCATTTTCCTTAACAGAAAGCAACTATCAGTTAAATAGCATTATAAACACCATATCATCTAATAGCATTAGTTTTCAAAGCTTAGTTATAAGCCCATCAAGCATTCCTAACAGCCAAGAGCCCTGTAATATAATACAGTCAATGCTTTGGCTTCAGCATCAGATAGAAAATTAATTTATTTCCTAAAATTATTTGAAATAGAACCAAATAAGGAGGTATCTCCCCTCCAAAAAGTTAAAATTCTTTGAAATAAATGAAAGTGTTGTAGTAAGCACCTCTACATTTTAGACGCTGCACAACACAGTGTTTCAGTCAGCAGGGAATTGCTCCAGGAGACCTAAGAAACAACTGCATATGTACAACAGGAATTGGAAACAAAGAATAAGAAAAATAGGAAATACTGAAAACAGAATATTGGACAGGAAACATTTGTTTGGAATTCAAGATGTTCTGTTGGCCATATCATCACATTAATTAACTCGACTTCCTGAGGGTAACCTGACAGAGTCTCAAATGGCACACTGTGTTATATGAATCCACAGCTAAACGAACATTGTGTGACAGCATTTTAAGAATTTCCATCACTGTTTCTCTGTGACAACCTTCTCTTACACAGTTCTGCTCTACAGAATCACCAGGAAAACAATCCATTTCCCTCAGTCAGCCCACTGGTCTCATCCATATGAGAGTTCTCGTGCCATAACAACAGTCCAGCTCCAGCAAAGGCAGATATAATGGAAATATTCACATTTAAAACCCGCTGGGGACTGATGTTATTTTCAGATTTATGGAAACCACTGGCTGAAAGAAAAACTTAATACATAGTAGCCAATAACAAAAACTAGAACAGTATGAAAATTTATTTAAAAATTCAAGGTTCTTAGAACCTGTCATAGTTTTAATCCTGTTGAAACAGGAGATTAATTTATGTGATAAAATTCTGGTTCCATATATATTTCCTATTTAGCTTTCTCTATCTACCATATTCTGTGAATGGTAAATCACAACTGTCAAAATGAGTCTTAAGTGTGAGAAAGGACTTTGATTTAAGCTTACATAAATGTCTTGTTTCAGAATAGCAAAATAATCTTTCAGTCCCCTGAACTACTATTGCCTACAGCCACCATGCTATCAGAGCATGCTGTAGCCACAGAGATTTCAAAAAGAGTACTGATGATAACTAACAGGTTATAGAATAACTTATGATGCACAAGGACAAAAAAAAAAAAGCTAGTAGCAAAAGCTGCTTCTCTCCCCTATGAGGCTATGAGGAAGCTTTAATCCATGTCATCACTTGGTGCTGAAGTAAGAGAGAATACTTTCCTGAGAGAAACTAAAAATTATGATTCCTTCTTTAGATCTACTGAAACAAAAAATAAAACAAACAAAAATATTCCACAGCAACTAACAGGTTTTCTTCAGCATCCAGTATGAGATTTCCATCATATTCCTATTATAAAAAACTCCATATTTTTCCTGTCCACCCCCATCCAACCTCTCTAGCTGTATCATTGGATGTTTGTTGACAGCTAGGCCAACAAATGGCCATGCTTCATGTGGATGCCAGGGCATTAATAGATGTACATAATACCTACTCTTTTTGGCAGATAGCCTAAGGATGAAGAGATTTAAAAATTTTCTGTTTGTCACCTACTAGAGATTTCTGTGTATTTTCTATTCACTGGAAATACAGCAGCAATAAGAGCAAAAAGTGACAAAAAGATAAAACAAGCAAGTGATTAAGAGACAAACTAATACAAATGAACTGTCAGTGACAGAAGACAGACCTTCAGTGTACAAACGGGCTCTGCTGGAACACACACAGACCTGTGCAAT
Source organism: Antrostomus carolinensis (assembly GCF_000700745.2). Lineage (NCBI taxonomy): Eukaryota > Metazoa > Chordata > Aves > Caprimulgiformes > Caprimulgidae > Antrostomus > Antrostomus carolinensis. The sequence continues at coordinate 167,939 of NW_010294822.1, forward strand.
AAAGATGTAATTAAGGAAAAGAACACAGACTCCTTTGTAACATCATGGACTTCATCTGGTTGGCACGACTGCTGCCAAGGGAAAAGCAGCTGTGACTTACTTTGCGATTGTACTGCAGAACGGACCACATGTTATTTAATCAGATGTATTTATTACTGGGAGATACTGGTATCCATTTGCCCTAGTGAACTCAAGAATAAGGCTGCTTCTGACTTTGATTACAATTTCTAGTGAAGGTTTTTCTGATGGAAATTAGCAGTTTGGCTATTGAATCGAGAGTTTTAACTTTAAACACCTTTCTGCCAGATAAGCACATATGAAAAGTGTACTCAACACAAATCCTAACAATTGACTGACTGAGGAATATCATCCTGATCGTTAAAGTCCTGATGGAGTGAACTCAGTAATTTATAAATTGCATAATAAGTCACCTAACAAGGTCCATGCAGATCTACACCAGAAATGGGCTTTTCATTTCCAAGTAGTTCCCTTAAGTTTCTTGATTTTTAATCAGGTAAGAGTAACTCACATACTTGTTATTTCTCATTAGGGTAAATTGTGATAGACAGATTGGTATAACTTGGGCTTGTATGAGAATATGAAGTTATACCACTTAATGCTGATGGCTGTAAACATTTTTTTTCATAAACAGGTTTGTTCTCTATTTAATCTTTCCTCTGCTGACCCAAGAAAATGCATGTGAAGGAGGAGAGGGAGTTAAGGCTGTGAGAGTCAGCACCGCACTGCCCAAAGGAATCGGTAAAACACATTTTCACTAAGGGAGGTACAGTGCCTCCCAGCATTTATCTCTCTTTCAAATACTAATAACTAAGCAGTTAAAGACTCTCTTATTGTGTAGCATGATTTTAATAAATTCCCACAAACCAAGTGTACCATTAAGAAGGAAGTGACATGTACATATCAGTTAAGAATGTACAGCTGAAGAGAATATCCAGATACATATTTGAATTAATTTTTTTACATATTCCTATATTTTATATGATTAAATTAAAAACATAATACATGCCTTTTTTCATTACCAGAGAAAAGTCAATTTAATAATAGGGAAATGAGAGGGAGGAGTCAAAAACATAGCCTCCTCTCCTATTTTGAGAACCAAGGTCTTTTGTCATAATTTGTGAAGTCTGACCTAACTCATCTGCTGGAAGAAGACTAATCATGACAAACAGTGGCTTTCAGCTTTGATAATTTCCTATAACTATTTTAAAGTAATGGTGTGAATCAAAGTCAATTTTCAGTGCATTCAGAGAGCTAGGAAAGTAATACCAGAGAAGACAGTAACTCCTCAGACAAGGTAACTTAGTCTCCTATACTGCTAGGGCCTTCCTCTATGTTTTCATGTAACGTTATTTGGACCAAACAATTACCTTAGCACTTATGAATTCAAAATTACTTACTCTTAATAAGAACACTTGCACTATGGATTTTCCTTATTTCCTTCTTTCTTTTTAGAAGAAGCGTATCAAGTTATATCTTGTACAAGGTAAAGTGACAGGTAACTCTTAATTCAGTGGGACAATGGAATGTTAAACATTACGGGATAATAAACATAGCCTCCTAGAGACTCAAATGCCCTCTTTAAAAATGAAAAAAAGCAATTTTTAATATTTACCTGAGCCTGTAATCTGCACATTTTTTTAATGTGCATTTCATAATGTTCTACTTGGCTAGCGCAAATGGAATGGAGCTGAGAAAAGGAATACTTCAGGCAATAACTGTATTAGCTAATCTGATACCGCGGGGCTGGAAATTTCTCAGCGGTGAGACAATTAACAGAGGTTTTGGCACCACTCTTCATCTTTCTTTCATAAAGAAATATCTGAAGACAATTTGGAAATTTAAAAAAATAAGCTGCTTGACGAGGCAGATAAACAGACTAATTGCAGTGGATTTATCTGAAGCCTCTGTTACAGCTGATCTGTTGCTGCTGACTCATACACAACACCTAGCAAGAATGATTCATTTTTCTTAAAGTGTATCCATTTATTCATTCCATTAAAGAATGAGTAAGTAGCTTTGTGATTATTCTTGTCCTTAAAGCAATTTCAAGACTGAGGTCTCTCAGGGACTTAATTCAGATAGCTCTCTCAGTTTATGAGTACGCTTCAGAGACAGAATGATAAACAGCAGAATTGGTAGTTTTCTGATATCTAACTTATATTCATAATTCATATAGACACAGTAGGTGGTAAAATAAAAACTAAAAAAACCCTGTATCTTCTTTACACTTTAATGACAATTCCAAAAAGTGTTTTTCAGCTCTTCATTTTGCCAAGAAGACCTCAATTTAAAACCCACCCAAGCTCCTTAATTAGTGATGAAGATGACTGCATATGCTTCTAAAATGAGCTTGCTGCAACTATTCTTTGCATTTTTGTATATATTTCCAAGTATAAGTCCCAAAGATAGTGAAAATTGGTAGTATCAGCTTAGAAACATTTTAATAGTGCCCCTCCCACAAGGCTTTCAGGACAATAAGGATTAATTTGAATATTTCCACAACACATCCTGAAGTCCTACAGTCACTTTCATCAGGACTTCATGTCCCTGGAACTCTCCTCTTCTAGCAAGTTTAACATCTCAGCTCACTACCAGCCAGATATGCCACAAGGAGATTTTCTCAGTAATAACACCACATGGTCTAGCCAGGTGACTTGAGACAAAATCAGCTCATTTGATTTTGCAGGATTAACAGCTTTATGTTGAGAAACCATATGACAATCCTTGCAATAAAATAAAAATTGAAAAATTTGTTCATTGGGATTACAAAGTAATAACAGTATCAGCAGGTTGGCTGTAAGAACTAAATTACTGTCTTTGTCATATAACTTCCATTGCTTCAACAAATCAAATGACTATAACACAGCCATTATGCAGTACCATGTTCATATTAACAGCACCGACAAGAAAGAAAAGAAAAAAAAAAAATCAAAAACAGTAAAATCCTACATAATGTCATAGAGGGAAAAAAAGAATTTCTTCTTAGTATGAAAAATAAACAACGATTAAAAGAAATAGACAAGGCTGATGAAGGCATCACTAACAAAAAGTGTATATAAACAATGTCATATTCCACAGAGGTGGTGTGGTTAAAAACATCACTGTACAACCACTGATAACAGTTTTAAGAAGAAAACAGCAACTGAAAATCACCAAATGACCTGAAAATTCAACATTTTCAAAGACTTTAAGAGGCTAACAAAGAGTGGAAAATGCTGTTCCTAAACTTCAAGGATAATTAGTAGGTTTCTTTCACTGAACAATGAAATTAATGACATAAAAATAGCAAGCACCAAAGTACTCAAGCACTTGATGGATACTGAAAACAAGACTTCTTATAGTAAAGCCTATTGTTCCTTCTTTTGATAAAAGCATAATGCATTTTTTGTCTTATCATGGAAGTGATAGTATTATAAAAGCCCATCAATTCAAGGCTATCTCACAGAGGTCAGGCTGCAGACTGCAATTTAAGTCCAGGCAGGAAGGATAAACTGTTCCCAGGAGTAGGCCATGTTGTATTACACACACAACACAAGAATTATTCATATGACTCAAGAGGTTAGGAAGGATATCAGAAATACGTATATTAACTGACAGATACCCTCTGATATGAGGATGAAACACCTTTTTTTTTTAAACAAATACAATGATAAGCACATGGAAGAGTAAGATGTTACAGAATTAATTCCAAAGCAACTATTCAATCTAGATGACCTTAGTAAAAGGTAAAATATAGAAAATGCACTGTGAAATTCAGTGTTGCATGGCCTATGACAATATCTATATTCCAGGTTACAACTACCAACATAAAATAGACTTTTGTTAATGACAGTGTTTATTTATCAATGATAAAATCTCCTGTGACCAAAGATCCCAGAAATTAACATAGAATACCTTCAGGACAAAAAAAATCCCAAAATACAAAGTAACTATGAATAATCTCAGATACAAAATCATAGACAATGCACATGAAACATGATTAAAAGCTACTTGTGTGCTATACAAATTGGGTTCCAAATCACCTGTACAAAGCAATAATATTTATAACCTACTTAGAAACTCAAGTTTAAAACTTCCTGTGCATCGGTATGCACACATACAGAGAACTAATAATATATTCTGTACATATGAATTTTTTTGTTCCTTACAAATAAAGTTCAGGGAATTGTCCATATAATATAGTTTGGATAAGTGTCTCAGCTGGTGCAAACTCATGCTTCCTTCAATTATAAACAGAGCTAATGCAGCTAAGTATCAGCTGAGAACCTCAATTTTTTTTTT